>NC_054413.1:10000-104362 GCF_017976425.1 Toxotes jaculatrix
GCCGGCGAAGAATTGGCAAAAGCAAATTAACAAGCGCAAAGAGAAGGTGCTAGGGCCTGAGGAAGGCTAACTAAGGCCGAAACGTTGCCCGTAAGCACCAGAAATTAGAAAACTAAATTAAGAAGAAGAATGCCTTAGCAAAGAAGAGAACCTAAGCAAAGAAGAAGACGCAAAATGAAGAAAGAAGGCAAAGACGCCATTACGAAGAAAAACCAAGCAGCAAGAAAACTAACTACAGATAAGCTAACTAAGGCTAATTTTTTGAACGCTGGCTAAGCTAACTAAAGGCTAAAACAGCAAACTAAAAACAAGTAAAGCTAAATTAAGCTAACAAAACAAACTGAAGACACTAACTAAAGTAAGATTGGAAGCTAATTGTGGCTAATTTTTATTGGGGAACTCCGGGGCGACAGCGTTGCCTAGAGTCGAAGGACAGTGCATTCTCCTGTTTCCCTCTTAGAGGGAGATAGGTTCAACTCCTCAACCTAACCCGCCAGTGCCTCCTCTGGGAAATCGCTGTCGCCCCGGAGCCCCTAACCCTAACCCTAATCCTCCCCCTAACCCTAACCATAACCCCATTGTTGGTGTGCCTAACCCTAACCCTAAGCCCTATCCCTATTCTAACCCTAACCCTGGATCTCTCTGCGGATATGTTAGTTAATGGTCCCCTGCATAAGAAAGCAAAATAAATAAATAAAACAAATAAGTTTATACCCAGAAATGGAAGAACATAATCCGAGACAGATAGAGGTAAATGAAGGTAGGGTTGGTTTAAGGTAAAAAGGAAGGGAAGGGTTAATTGGATTCTAAAACAAAATAGAGTAGGAATTTTAAACCTAAAAATTGGAAACTTAAAACTTAGGGGGGCGGAGCAAAAGGGTATATAAAGCAAGAGCCGGCGAAGAATTGGCAAAAGCAAATTAACAAGCGCAAAGAGAAGGTGCTAGGGCCTGAGGAAGGCTAACTAAGGCCGAAACGTTGCCCGTAAGCACCAGAAATTAGAAAACTAAATTAAGAAGAAGAATGCCTTAGCAAAGAAGAGAACCTAAGCAAAGAAGAAGACGCAAAATGAAGAAAGAAGGCAAAGACGCCATTACGAAGAAAAACCAAGCAGCAAGAAAACTAACTACAGATAAGCTAACTAAGGCTAATTTTTTGAACGCTGGCTAAGCTAACTAAAGGCTAAAACAGCAAACTAAAAACAAGTAAAGCTAAATTAAGCTAACAAAACAAACTGAAGACACTAACTAAAGTAAGATTGGAAGCTAATTGTGGCTAATTTTTATTGGGGAACTCCGGGGCGACAGCGTTGCCTAGAGTCGAAGGACAGTGCATTCTCCTGTTTCCCTCTTAGAGGGAGATAGGTTCAACTCCTCAACCTAACCCTAACCCTAACCCTAACCCCTAACCCCTAACCCCTAACCCCAACCCTAACCCTAACCCTTATCGTCTGGGGGGACGATAGGTGGTTTTCATCCCCTAACCCCTAACCCTAACCCCTAACCCCTAACCCTAACCCTAACCCATATATGATTTTGAAAAAACATCTCGCAAAATCACTACCAATCGACTCCAAATGGTCTGAAACGTGCTCCTAACTACTTTCTGGAGGAAGTTTTTCGGCTGTGACACTTAGTCATTTTTCCACTCAGGTTCGCATGCTGCGATCTGATTGGACGAGCGTTTTTCTTGAATAACTCCCGAACCGTACATCCTAGACACTTGGAAACCACCTTCGTCTAATATAATTCGACCATTCTGCATCCAACGGTACCACCCACGACTCTCTACGACCTTCCTGTCCGGAGATACAGGAAAAACAAACTTTATTTCGGCCATATCTCCGGACTCGAACGTTGTACAGGCTCGAGGGTGGTACCAATGGAAAGCCCGTACCCGAAAATAGGGGGGTACAAGGTGGTTTCATGTCTCTACGACCTTCCGTTCCCGAGATATGCACCTTTGAAGTTATCGTCGGGGGCGACGATAGGTGGTTTTCATCCCCTTAACCCTAACCCTAACCCTAACCCTAACCCCTAACCCTAACCCTAACCCTAACCCTAACCCTGTCCGGAGATACAGGAAAAACAAACTTTATTTCGGCCATATCTCCGGACTCGAACGTTGTACAGGCTCGAGGGTGGTACCAATGGAAAGCCCGTACCCGAAAATAGGGGGGTACAAGGTGGTTTCATGTCTCTACGACCTTCCGTTCCCGAGATATGCACCTTTGAAGTTATCGTCGGGGGCGACGATAGGTGGTTTTCATCCCCTTAACCTAACCCTAACCCTAACCCTAACACAACTAAAGATTCCATTATTATGTCATTAGTCATTTTCATGTTGATGGCTACTTATTGCATGTAGATCTCCATATATGATTTTGAAAAAACATCTCGCAAAATCACTACCAATCGACTCCAAATGGTCTGAAACGTGCTCCTAACTACTTTCTGGAGGAAGTTTTTCGGCTGTGACACTTAGTCATTTTTCCACTCAGGTTCGCATGCTGCGATCTGATTGGACGACCGTTTTTCTTGAATAACTCCCGAACCGTACATCCTAGACACTTGGAAACCACCTTCGTCTAATATAATTCGACCATTCTGCATCCAACGGTACCACCCACGACTCTCTACGACCTTCCTGTCCGGAGATACAGGAAAAACAAACTTTATTTCGGCCATATCTCCGGACTCGAACGTTGTACAGGCTCGAGGGTGGTACCAATGGAAAGCCCGTACCCGAAAATAGGGGGGTACAAGGTGGTTTCATGTCTCTACGACCTTCCGTTCCCGAGATATGCACCTTTGAAGTTATCGTCGGGGGCGACGATAGGTGGTTTTCATCCCCTTAACCCTAACCCTCCTGCACTCTCCGGGGGACAGGCTTTTTTCCCCTATCCTAACCCTAACCACTTTCTGGGGGATACTTTTGGCCTCTCACACTTAGGCAAATTTTCACTCTCCCATTCGCTTCTATGGGGAGAACTTGAAATGCTCATAACTCCAAAACCCTAAGTCGTACAGACTCGAGGCTGGTACCGTTGGACTCGGGGTACACACAAATGGGGGGGTAGAGCTTACTTCCGTACCTCTAGAACCTTCCGTTTTCGAGAAAACCGGACTTGAGTCCAGGACTCAACTGGCTTTTACCCCTGTACCCTAACATTTAAAAAAATTATAAAACATACAGAAAAAACAAAAGTTTTAATTTTACTTACTAGTTTATTTAAAAAAAAATTTCAAGAATTATTGCAGAGACTATAATGGTTTTATCAATTTTGAAAATGGCCAAGCGTGAAACCTCGCTCCAAAATGGCTGCCAACCTACTCCACAAGCCCTGACACACACTCCAAGCAAAACTTTGCACCAAACAATTTTTCCTACACACACTGCCATGACAACAAACTGCAACCGCTGACTAAAAATGACATAACGCTTTCTGCTCAAACCCTAAAACTGTTGACCCTGCAGTATTTGCTAGAACCGTACTATTAAAACACCCAATTTCCCTGACTGAGAAGCACCACACTCTAAACACTGTTCCTATACTTAAAACCAAAAACTGAAACGTACTTACCCCCCAAACCAACACAGACTAGTTGTTAACACCGCAAGGTAGCTCCAGTCTGGCTAGTTTGGGCTGAAGCTTCCACTTCATGTTCAGTTTGACTTCCTGTTCCATTTGACGATGGCTTCCTTCTTCCACATTTCCAGAAAATCTGAAAAAAACGTACAAATCAAAATTCTAACTTCAATAAAATTTACTCTGAAATGTAGGTGAGTTCAGGTAAATTGAGTCGGTGCAAACTCTGGTGTAAAGAGTACACTTTAATATTTAAAAAAATAAAATTATGGATTCTTAAAAGAAAACACTAGTTATCACAGAAAATATATGAATTTGACAAACATGATACATGTGAAACACATTTTACCTGTTCCTTGTGCCCACATACACCTGTCTGCAAGATAAATTAACCCCTTACAGCCCACACCACAAAGTGGTGCACATGCAGCACAGCATGTGAAAGCTGAAAGTCTTATCTTTACAGTGATATAAACCTTTACAAGATACAACTGTAGGTAAAACTAAAACATCAAAGTAATGTCATCACATTGTTTTTATTTTCCGCTCATTGCCTGAGCTTCAACACGCAGGGCAACATTAACAAAAATGTCTTGTTTTGTCAGTAAATGTCCAAATAATCTGGTTCAGAATCCCACTATTTCTCCTTAGTTTCTGTTTTGTCACCTTTGTTCTGTTGTTGATCCCATGGAGCTTGGTTTGTAGTCCCTGCCCTCTACTTTTTATTGACACCTCATTTCACCATCCAGGAAGATCAAAAAGGCAAAAGACACAGTCTGAGAACAGGTGATGTGGTGTTGATGAGCCTGACATAACACCACCCCAGCTCCACCTTCCACCCTGCACAACAACCAGGATGACACTGGGTTAGAACACACTGCTTTTTTCAGTAACAGCATTCTACAGACTATGGTGAATAACACAAATGAACATGGTAGAACCAACTATAATAAACCATCCACACCATGGACTGACGTCACACTGCAGGACATTTTCACCTACATGGGGTTTGAGAAGTGTCCCTCTGACAGATTGATGAGGAGGTAGTTCGTTCGTAGTGATTACTGGAAAAAAGTTTCTTCATCTAAGCAGCAGATGACGCAGCAGATGATGCAGCAGATGACACAGGGCATGCCACAGCTGCCTTTGATCATGTGGGGAAAATAAAGCTGCTGTACAAAAGCCTGCTGCAGGATCTACCACCCAGGGCAGGAGATTTCCACTGATGGAACAATGGTTGCGTCCAAAGCACGTGTGTCTTTCAGCAGTACATGAAAAACAGGCCTGTGTGCTGAAGCTTCAGGCTTTTCCTTCTGTCTGACTCACACAGTGCTGACACAAGGGACTTCTTTGTGTATGAAGGAGAGACAGAGGGAACCAGAGGCAAAGCTCTCAGTTATGATTGTGTAACGAGGCTGATAAACACATTTGATGGACACACAGTTTAAATTATTCATTGATCTCTGCACCAGTCCAGCCGTCTCTGAGGATCTGGACCTGTGGTACCATAAGGACAAACAAGACATGTCTTCCTCTGCTCCACCATGCACACAGCACATGGGAAGGACACAGTGAAGAGGAAGATGAAGGACAACAGCAGCCACTGCACTGTCAAGGATGCTCCAGTTCCTCCAGCCTAACAGACGACAACCAGTACAGCACAGTTTATGAGTTTCTAATGCATTGGTCTTTCTGTCATTTCCACCAGGTGTATGGGTGAAGGGGACGTCTCTGATGTCCTCATCAGGTTCTATCATTCCTCCATAAAACAAGAAGACATGATAAGACTTATCGTTTTGTGGACATGGCCGTTGCGAATGTTTTCCTTCTCCACAAAAACCTTTATAAGACAAAAGGTGGAAGAGCCAATGAAGCAGAGAGCTTTCACAGAGACACCTGCTGTGGAGCCGTCGGAGGTGGACACCCAGAGAAACACACCAGCACAACCGTCTCTGCACATCACATGCTTATACAGATCAGTGCTTGCAGTCCTCAAACACCTGTCAACTGTTCCAGCTGTGACATGCCCCTGTGCTTTACCCCAGCCCGTGACATAATGCATGGCATGTTGAGAATAACGAGTTGTGAAATTGTAAATAGTTTGTGTATGTTTCATTCACATACAGGTGTTTTCTGACCACAGCTCTTTTTCTGACTCTTATAAAACACATTTAGTTTCATTAGAATAATGAGCATTCAATGTGTTTTTTCCTCCATAACTTTCTGTCAGTCACACTAACAGTGAATCTGATTATAGAATATTACTCCTCTAAGTGTCACTTGTCACCTATCAACATGCCTGTATGTTGAAGCACTCAGCTGTTACACACTTTTTTATCCTGGTGTGTCCAATGTGCCATGTTGGACACTCTGTAAAACGCCTGTTCGTACCGACTGAAAAACCTGAGCAGAAAACTAATGTTTTATTATAATTACTATGAAATTTGAACATGGAATGGGCAGGACTTCACTCTACAGCAAGATGTTCTCATCTAATCCACACACACAAACCCAGGTTATTACAAAGATGCATTTTTACATAAAAATCCAGGTGAGAAAAAAACCAAAAACCTTTGGTTTAATATTCTGTGAGTCCACAGCAGAGACAGTTACAGTGAATCTGGCTGTTAAAATAAAAAGTTCAGTTTCACCTTCACAAACGTCAAACCTGTGAACGTTCTCCTCAGAGCTCAACAACACATTTTCATTTACTTTGGCAGGAATCTTAGAGTTCATGAAGAAATCTATAAACTGTAATGTTGCTTTTCTCTCACAGCAGCCAACACGCTAACACAACACGCTAACAACTACAATTAAACCAAGAGCACAGACAATAAACAGTCACTTCAAGATTACAGCAACACAACCTCACCTGAAACCTTCACATCAACCCATCAGCTTAGAAACATGTCACCACCTCAGTCACCTCTCACCTTTGTGAAAATGACCACAGCTGTGACACATCTGTCACACACAGCTGGCACAGATCAGGGATTTCTGGGATTTGGTTCCTACATCACATCTCTGCTGAGCTTCAGTCTCAGATTATTCTTTCTCACCAATCAACACGTTTTCATTGAACTGTTTAACTTCTCAATCACAGCTTGTCTCACTTATCGTTACACATCTGTTCTGTTTGGCTTCCTCTGAATTTAACATCACAATCAAATCACACAGTGGTGGAAAAAAGTTTTGGGACACCCCATGCATGTGTGATATATAACTAACAATCAGTCGCGTTTCCACCTGCAGTTTGTGTTTGTACAGTCACAGCCACATGAACCCAATGCTAACGTCAGACATGAAAAACTTCAAACTGATGAAGAAACGCTGAGTGCTGCGCTGCCGCTGATGAAGATCATCCTCTTTGTTGAAGACAACTTTAGTTCTGTGATGGTTTGGGTTGTTGTTTTGTTGTTTTTTTGTTGTTTTTTTTGGTTTTGTTTTTTTGTTTGTTTGTTTTTTTTTGTTTTTTTTTTGTTTTTTTCGTTCAGTTTTGAAAACATTCGTTGCTGTTTGTTAACTTTGATACCAACAATGTTGAGAAGTGACGTGTTCACACATCAGGAATTTAGTTTTGCTGTTTTTTTTTTTCCTTGATAACAATAAACAAAAGAAATTGTTTGTTTTGTTTGTGTGTCTGATGCAGCCACACCTTCTGAAATACAAAAAAAATTTCTGTAAATATGTCATAATACTTGAGATTGTGTAAAATTTTAAGGGTGTCTGAAAACTTTTTTCCACCTCTGTACTGCTCTATTCCTTGTGGAATAGCTTAGCTGTTAGCAACGACTGCTAGCTGTCCTCTCTGCTGCTCCTGTCAGTCCAAGAGAAACAGCTCCAAACAACGGCCGCGGTTCAACAGCCACGCTCTGTAGTTTCAGAAACATTTTCCACACTCAGCAGCAAACTGCTGAAGCAAACACTCGGCCAATCAGCAGCTGCACTGCACAACATCTGACCTCACACACTCCAGCGACCAGTAACATGAATTCCTGGAGCCAAAGCAGCTGCTGTTGAAATATCAACATACATTTGGTCAAACTGGAAATAAAACTGGGTAATGACGCCCAAATACAGTAATCACATAACCCCTGTCCA
This sequence comes from Toxotes jaculatrix, assembly GCF_017976425.1. NCBI lineage: Eukaryota > Metazoa > Chordata > Actinopteri > Toxotidae > Toxotes > Toxotes jaculatrix. The sequence goes on from NC_054413.1 coordinate 17,691, forward strand.
ATTTGACCAGTGAGGACATGTTTAGCCTCATGTCATCACTCCATCTGTCTGGGTGGTGTCCAGCAAACAACGTGGCCTTCACAGAAAACTGGGAAACTTTGTGGGAAAACCTGGAGTGATGAGGAGAGACAGCATCGTCCCACTGTGGACAGTGCAGCTCTCACATCTGTCTGTTGCTCATTTGACACCATTGTATATGAGCTCTGTGCACCTACTCCCACTACTGCTGCCACCTGTCTCAACCTGCCCCCCCCCCATCTCACCCACCAATCACAGCCAGTCTCTGCAGTTCAAACACTCTATGACCAAACACTTCACATTCTGTCTGAACAGCAGCAACACACTGACTGTCCCACACATTAAATGACATATTTAGACTTTAACCTGCTGCTCAGGTGTTTCACCTGTTCACTACAAAGCTGAGTCCCTCCCTGCTGCTGTAGAGTGTAACTGAGGCTTGAAGTGTCAGTGCCCCTCCCTGTCAGTGCCCCTCCCTGTGCAGATCCAGAGCTCCACACATTAGAACTTTCCTGAAAACGAACGACATGAACTTGTAGTTTCTCCTCCAGTATCAGCAGCAGCCCACTGTTTTTCTACCCAGTGAAGAATGAATGGCTCTCACACCACGACAACAGCCGCCGCCGCCTCCATAAGCTTTGAAATAATCCTGCTCCTCTCAGACAGTTAAAACCAAACCATGTGAACCTGAAGCACTGAAGGAAAAACCAGTCACTGAGCATAAACACGTGATCACACACATTCTCCACTACAAACTATTTCTGAGATCAAATCCATGAACTACTCTGATTTAATCAGTTCTAATGAATGGAAATCTACAGCCTCTACTCCTCATCACACACATTACAAACCCCTGGATTCACGTCCCCCTCAGCTGTCCCCCTCACCCGTCCTCCTCTGCTTTCTGTAAAACCATGGGACCATTTTTCTCTTCTAAAATTGAACATATGCACCAGCAACTTATACCCATACCATACTATACATACCTTACTATACTATACTGCCCCTCCGTCCTACTGACCCCCCCCCCCCCCCCCCCCCTGTCCACTCCCATCACATCAAATACAAAATACTTCTCCGTCACCTCCTCCATATTGCCACACCTACCCACATCCTCCTCCTCCATCCATCTCGCTGCCCCCTCCCCCCAGCTTCATAACAAAAAGTTCTTCAAAAAGAAAGAACCTCCTCTCACTGTCAGAGGAAACGGGAACCACGCTGTGTTTCTCTGAGCTCTGCTCAACGTTCCTTCCTGTTCAAACAGCTGCTTCTTGCCTTCAGTGCTGATCTGGGATCAGACTCTGGGTCTGTGTAAAGCTCTTTGACAGTGAAAGCAGCTAAATAAATTAATCAGAGCTGATCTGAGTTAATATTCAGAGCACTAGCTAACATGTTCACAGCTGAAGGTGAAAGCTCAGAAACTACATGTTTCTGCCACATCAGGTGTGCACGTACCTGTACAGGTAACATAAACCTGCACCTGTACTTCACTGTATTATTTGAAAAACACCACAGTTAAAGATGAAAACTTCAAAGCACCAAATCAGACATTAAATTTTTCTTCAAAGAAAAACGTACTTCACAAACAGAAACTGCTCTAAACTGCAGTTCTCCGCTTCACCAGCAGGGGGACCTGCAGGTCTGTCCCTGGGCTTCACACTGTTCCAGCAAACCAGACCTGTACGTGTCAGTTATCCGCCGCCAATCCAACACTCCTGACTATGCCCGGCGTGGACCGACGCTCTGACCGGATCAGTACATGAACCAAGGTCCCAGAGGACATGCGTCCTCCACAGACGTTAAACATCTGGACACAAACGCTGCGTCCTCTCTCTCAGGAGACTGAGCAACACTGCACACTCCACCTCCATCAGACACACCTGGACTCCGAACATCACCTGTGGTTAAGTCGAAGTCACACTAAACAGAAACTGAAGCACTCACCTGATTCAGACGTGAATCCTCAGCCACCTGTCTCCAACCTACAAAACATTAACACAGGTAAAGTGGTGCAGTATAATCTCTGAAAGAAGATGACAACAGACTGAACTCTAATACCACTGTGGTGTGGTGAGGTGTGGAGAGCTACTGATAACATGTCAGCCAGTGCGTTGCGTTATTGCCTTTGACTCCATATGAACTGTGCAGTCAGTGGATGAGGAAGGAGCTGAGATAAAGTTAGTCTCCTAAACACACCAGTAACTGGACTCATCCCAAAACTGGTCCGAATTTTAATCTGCTGCTCAGGTGTGTAATTTCCCCACTGCAGGAGTTATAAAGGTTCATCTGATCTCTAATTAATTCTAAACATTACTTTTATTTATTTTAGTTTATGTTCCATGAAATAATAATTAATAAAAATAATTTCATTTATGTTAAAGTACTAAAATCTAAAAGATTTGGCATTTATAGGCTTAAAACAGCAAAGGAGAAAAAGCAAATGACAGTGAGGACGCACCTGTTTCAGGTCCAAACGTCGTCACTGGGAAACAGGAATTATTTCATTTAAACAATTTCAACAATTTATTTTAACAGTTTGATTTTTTTCATTTTTAATTTTGTCTATTTTTATTCATTTTTTCATTTAAGTTCTTCACATTTCTTATGAAACTTCACACACACACATTTCAGATCTGATGAAGTTCACTCCTGAATTAACAACACTTCAAGCCTCAGTTACACTCTACAACCGTTCAGCAGATGGTTCTACACAGCAGGAACAACCTGTTCTAAAAGCTGGAGCCAAACACAGGACAAAAGGACACAAACAGACGGATAATGATACTGTCCTCCACTACTCTGAGGACAGGAGACAAACATTCCTCCTCAGTGGAGAAGAAAAGCAGAAGCACAAACTCAGGGAAAAAACTCAAACCTGGCACTGAAGGAAGAACATCGGCATCAAAGATGAAGACAGCAGCTCAGGGACAGACACATCCACTGGGACAAGCACAGCAAAGACAACTGCAGGTTCAAGCTGGGGCATAAAGACAGCAAAGACAGCAAAGACAGCTTGACAATTGATGAGCTGCCACACAGAGGAACAATGAGACACACACTGGGGTTAATAGACAACAGGTGATTGTCATTAGTGCAGAGCAAACAATAAGCACAGGTGCAAGCTAATGACAGGAAGTAGACCAAGAACTGACACACAAACATCAGAGCTACAAAAATAAAACAGGAAATGAAAAACAGAACCAGTAACAGGACTTCAAAATAAAACTAAATACAGAACACTCTCCAGAAACCAAGCCAAGAGTCTTCAGTGAGTCCAGGAAGGTCCACAACAGTCCACAAAGACTGCAGACTGTCCCTGATCAGAACATGGACAGACTTTGTATGGTCAGTCCTTTATGGGTCTCTTTTGTCAAACTGGACATTTCAGGACAAAACAACCATAAAATGAACAGCTGCACTGACAGAGAGAATTTTTCTCAGTTTCTCGGTTGGATGATCAGCACCGACACACGTCCAGGCGGCAGTTTGACAAGAGATCGTTTTAAAAAGCTGAATAAAGGTTTTCAGGTCGAGTCTCATCCTGCGTTTATTTTTCAGGAACCAGGTTTTAAAAAGCAGCAACAACTTCATCTGAGAACAGCGTGACACAAACAGAAAAATAAAATCATCAAGAAGCACCTGCAGTGCAAAGACCCAACATTTCATAATGTACAGTGAACAACACATTCATGGATCCGTCCTACGAGCTCTGCCTCGGCACAACCAAACTTCACACTTCACCAAGTTTGACCGTGAGAACAGAGGAACGACTCGGTCAGGGTGAATGCTCTGATGTTACCTCTGACTGCTACCTGTACATTTAGCTCGTGTTTGGCTCGTTGTGTGTTCGCTGTGACTCCGCTTCAGCTTCAGCTTCAGCCGTCTCCGTCCGTACACATCATCTGGGATTACCTCCCAACTCTAACCCACCAAAACTGTCCTGCTTCAGGACAGAGCCACTGTTTTTCTGTCTTCTGTATTAACACTGAAGTGGACACACAGCGGACACATGCAGTGTGTCCGCTGTGTGTCTGAATAACAACCTTTTTCTTTTTTCTGACTTTTCTGAAACAGAAACTTTATTTAAAAAAACCTGATGCTGAAGTGACAAAAACAGTTTGAAGACACAGACACCCCCCCCCCCCCAATCACAGTTGGTACAGCCCCCCATCACATGGAACAATAGTTTGAGCTGAATGAGTGGAGGCAGTTAAAGGAGTAGACCGCTGTTTTCTCAGGATTTAACCCTTTCCACTGCATCACATCACTTCATGTTTATTGTCTGATTCTTCTTCTCTGCTACAGAAACGTTTAAATACAGATTGAGCACAGCCCTCTGTCCTCATGTTTAAGTGTGAAAGCAGTTGTTAATGTAGTTTCAGTGATTTCTGATTCAATCATCATTGATCCAGTTTAACTGATTAGTGATGATTGATGTCTGATGTTTTAACTTTGAATCAACTGACCTGTGATTATTTTCACTCCTGCTGAATCGTTTTTCTTTTATTCACACCTGATTTAAAAACTGATGAAAAGTGAATTTTAATAAACAAACCAGTAAAACATTCACACCCTGACAAATAAACAAAAACATTATTTATATTTTAAATTTAGCAAAACTTTGTGAACAACAACAACAAAGCTTAGACAAATCTGTGTATATTTAATGTGTTTCTCTCTCTTTCAGTGTTTCACTAATCCAGCACCATGATCCTTTAAAACAGAGAAATACTCACCACCCACCTACAGGTCAGATGGTACAGTCCACCCCTCCTCCCCTCCCCCTCTTATTGAGCTGAATGAATGAGAAAGAGAGAGACAGAGGGGGAGAGAGAGGTAAAGTCACTGTGGCGTTCCAGCAGAGACTCTGCAGCAACACATTCCTCTGAACTACATTTATTCTGCCAGTTTATACTGGTTCAACTGCACCAGGCCTGCAGTCCACTCAGTCTGACTCCAGTTAGTACTGGTTAAACTCCAGTAAGTCTAGTTGAATTCCAGTTAGAAACAGTGACAAACTCCAGTTAAAGCAGCGTCTGCAGACATGAAGTTGCTGCTGTTGCTGCTGCTGATGGAACAAACTGCAGCTGAGCAGAGAGGTGAGAACGTTCCCTTTCACTGTTCCTGTCTTTGCTCTGTTCTCCTGTTCTGCTGACCGAGAACCTGCAGGTCGTGTTTGAAGTCAGAACTTTGTGTTAAACATTTTTTAAAATGTTAATGCATCAACGTTTCTTCAGTTCAGATCAAAGATGGAGTCTGAAACTTTTTTAGGAAACATGAAGACTCTGAGTTTCACGTCAGAATTTTATCTGTAAATGTGTTTGAGCACTTTGATTCTGAGCTCAGCTCTGAGCCGTGTCATTCCTCTACACGTTTTTTATTCTGTGTGAACACATGAAATCAAACCGTCCTCAGCTTATTGTGTTAGTGTTACATCAGGCGCTCTGCAGGCCTGTGAGCGTTTGCTCTGTGAAGTCGTGTTTACTGAATTTTCAGAACAAATGAAACTAATATCAGTAACGATGTAATTCCACGAAGTTGGTCTGAAGAAATCAAATTTAAAATCAAATGGATCAATACAAAATTCTGCTAAGTCATCAGTGAGTTACCTGAGTGTTTCCCTCCTTCTATTGTTCAGCGTTCAAACCTTCAACACGTGAGGAATCCGTTCATGTCGTCTGATCTTTGTCCTCAATCATGTTCAAAGTGGAAAATCTCTGAAAAGGAAACAAACCCAGTTATTTTCTGTTTGGTCTGTTTTTATTCTTCACTCAGTTTTTTACTTTTATGTTTTACTCTGTGTGAGTGTGTGTGTGTGTGTGTGTGTGTGTGTGTGTGAGTGTGTGTGTGAGTGTGTGTGTGAGTGTGTGTGTGTGTGTGAGTGTGTGTGTGAGTGTGAGTGTGTGTGTGTGAGTGTGAGTGTGTGTGAGTGTGTGTGTGTGAGTGTGTGTGTGTGTGTGAGTGTGTGTGAGTGTGTGTGAGTGTGAGTGTGTGTAAGTGTGTGTGAGTGTGTGTGAGTGTGTGTGAGCGAGTGTGTGTATGTGAGTGTGAGTGTGTGTGAGTGTGTGTGTGTGTGTGAGAGAGTGTGTATGTGTGTGTGTGTGAGAGAGTGTGCGTGCGTGTGTGTGTGTGAGAGAGTGTGTGTGTGTGTGTGAGAGAGTGTGTGTGTGTGTGTGTGTGAGAGAGTGTGTATGTGTGTGTGTATGTGAGTGTGAGTGTGTGTGTTTTCAGTGAGTTTCACTGCAGAACAGTAAAGTGCAGTGAAACTCACTGGTCGAACTCAGCGTTCTGTAAACTGGGGACAGAAGCTGGTGCTGCACAGATCAGATGGTTTCCAGTCTGATCTGTGATGCTGAGTCATCATCACAGTTTGATTGACTCAGAGTTTGATCGATCAGCAGCTCGTCACACTGTGATTAACATATTGACGAGTGTCGTCAGACAGACTGTGTCTCCTGCTGTGAAACAGTCTGTGTGGGTACGAGGTGAGTGATGACTGAGTGTTAACAATCACACTCCACCCTCTTCCTCTTCACCACCCTAAAACCTCCCCCACACTGACGCCCCCCCCACAGACTGAGGTGGATCTGCACCTTCAGATGTTTGGGGAGGCGGGGGTGGGGGGGGTGGGGGCGGGGGTGGGGGTGGAGGGGGGGGGGGGGGGGTAATTCTGTTAGTGATTAAAGTTATGAGATGTGACAATCAATCATTCAATCAGTTAATGAGTAATCTGTGATTTCACCTTTGACCTTAAAACAAAAATCTAAGCTTGTCTATGTCGACAGGATGTTTCACTCGGATACTTTCCCTGTGAAGATCACATGACCACACACACAGATGAGTGAAAGTCACAGCAGGAGAGCAGCAGCTGAGTCAACACTCAGCTGTGTGTGTGTTTGTGTGTGTGTGTGTGTGTGTGTGCGCGCCTCCTGTCTCTCACTCTGAGACTCCAGTTCGTTAAATATAAACAACCTGCAGTGTTTTCAGTGAAACTTCGTCTCGACTGTAGAGAAACTTTTCCATCAGTGATAAAGAGAAATGATCTTTATCAGGTTTAGTTTAGATTCTAAGTGTCTCTATAATTGTTGTGTAGTTTATACGTTTTTTTGTTTTGAGTCAGAAAAGTTTCAGGTGTGAATCCAAACAGTTTCTGTGCGTCAGTCAGAAACTGTTTGGATTAATAAACTAACTCAATCTTTAATCGCAATAAATTCTGGACCATCGACACCGTAGCTCTAACGAACCTCCGCCTTCTGCACCGACCGTTACATCATCACATGTAAGTTCACATCATGATCACATGGTGTGAGGCTCAGTCACAGCCCAGGAAACACATCTGCTTCAGGATGCTAACGCCAGGCTGTCTGTGTTTCAGGTCTGTTCCCGGCCATCCTGAACCTGGCCAGTAACGCAGTGATCAGCAGCAACGCAACATGTGGCGACCCAGAACCCGAAGTTTACTGTAAACTGGTCGAGCACGTTCCAGGACGAAGGATCAAGAACCCACACTGTCCCAAATGTGACGCCAACTCCGTCCTCAGCAAAGGTGCCACAGCAGATCCAGATCCACACAGTTCACTGTTCTTCACACCTGAGCTACACTGCATCACGCCAGCATCACGCCAGCAACACGCCAGCAACACGTTCATCTCAGTGTTAAAACATCACTTCCTGTTTGCGTCTCAGCTCCACTTCGTTTCCAGATGAAAATCTTAAAGCAGCTGGACTCTGCGGCTTTTATCCCATAAACTGAGCCGATTCTACTTTATCACAAAATACATTAATAAACTCACACAACACTTCATGTGCATCAGCAGCTGATTATTGATCATCTGATTATTGATCACTCTGAATGGACACAGCAGACTGAACCTCGTTCTACCTTCACTATGAATTTATCTTGTTTCATCAGTGAGCACTCCACAGTGCTGCGGCAGTAGAATACTATTAACTGTCTGTCTGTGTGTCTGTGTGTGTGTGTGTGTGTGTGTGTGTGTGTGTGTGTGTGTGTGTGCTTCAGAACGTCATCCAATTACAAACGCCATCGATGGAACCAATCAGTGGTGGCAGAGTCCAAGTATCAAGAACGGGCGACAGTTTCACTGGGTCACCATCACACTGGACCTCAAACAGGTAACACACATTGGAGCCTGAGAGTCACATGGCAGGGTCTGAACCAATCAGAAACCAGCAGAGAAACCTGTTATATGTAAACATGTTCACTGAGACCAGGTGAGTACGGCAAAGGTAAACCCGTCTCTCACCTCGGTGAGTTCACTGATGTGGAAACGTCTTTTCCTGTTCAGATTTTTCAGGTCGCCTACATCATCATCAAGGCAGCGAACTCTCCTCGCCCAGGTGAGAACAGCCTGTCTGCCTGCCTGCCTGTCTGTCTGTCTGTCTGTCTGTCTGTCTGTCTGTCTGTCTGTCTGTCTGTCTGTCTGTCAGTCACAGCGTTGGTAGTAACACCACATATTAACATGTCTGTCTCTCAGGTAACTGGATCCTGGAGCGCTCTCTGGATGGTGTGAACTTTGACCCCTGGCAGTTTTATGCCATCAGCGATTCTGAATGTTTGACTCGTTACAACATCACACCGAGACTCGGACCTCCGACCTATAAGAGCGACACTGAGGTCATCTGTACGTCGTATTACTCCAGACTGAACCCACTGGAGCACGGAGAGGTGAGACACGCTGTCTGTCTCTGTCTTACCACGTACCTGCGTGTCTCCCTCTGACCTGTCTTTCTTTCTACCTATCAGATCCACACCTCTCTGATTAACGGGCGACCCGGAGCTGACGATTTGACCTCTGACCTCCTCAACTTCACATCAGCTCGTTACATCAGACTCAGACTTCAGCGAATCAGAACTCTGAACGCCGACCTGATGACACTGAGCGCTCGCGACCCCCGAGACATCGACCCCATCGTCACCCGGAGGGTGAGACAGGCTGCAGAGAGAGAGACGCCATTTTTAATCATTTAGCTGAACATGATCACATGATCACAATGTTTCAGTTCGTTATTTCAAACTAAACGTCAGTTGTTCACTTTCTGTTTCATCTCTCTTCAGTATTATTACTCCATCAAAGACGTGTCTGTGGGCGGGATGTGTATCTGTTACGGACACGCTCAGAGCTGCCCACTGGACCCTGTTACCAAGGTAACTGCACACACCTGTTCTCCAGTTTACATGTACATCTGCACACGGATCTGACAGGTGGTGAAATGAACGTTTACATGGACTTCAACCTCGTGTGTATGCGTGTGTGTGTGTGTACACAGAAGCTGCAGTGTGTGTGTGAACACAACACCTGCGGAGAGAACTGCAACGAGTGTTGCCCTGGTTACCACCAGCAGCCATGGCAACCAGGGACCATCTCAGAGGGAAACACGTGTGAAAGTAAGAGACACCAAACTGTCTCTCACCTGTCTGTCTCTGCACTGTCTCACCTGTCTCTGCACTGCCTCTCACCTGTCTGTCTCTGCACCGCCTCTCACCTGTCTCTGCACTGTCTCACCTGTCTGTCTCTCAGAGTGTAACTGTCACAACAAATCACTCGACTGTTTCTACAATCAAACCGTCTCTGAGCTGTTTTTGAGTTTAAACTCTCGCGGAGTTCGTCGGGGAGGCGGAGTTTGTATCAACTGCCAACAAAACACAGCTGGCATCAACTGTGAGACCTGCAGAGACGGATACTACAGACCTGCTGAGGTACTGACACACACTGCTGACAATACTACAGACCTGCCGAGACGCACAAATACTACAAATAAAAACAGAGACCCACAGTACTGACGTCAGGCTGAACTCATTTTGTGTTTAAGAGCCGGAAACTGTCATGTCACATGTCGTGTGCATGTGTGTAGATTTCTCCATACGCAGACTCTCCTTGTGTTGAGTGTAACTGTGACCTGAGAGGATCGAAGTCTTCGGTCTGCACCAGAGACGACACACAGCCAGGTCAGATCACTGTCACTGCTGTGCTTCAGTGTTTGTGTGTGATACAGCAGCAGCAAAGATCAAAGGTCTGACTGTGTGTGTCCGATGTGTGTGTTCAGGTGTGTCTGCAGGTCAGTGTGTGTGCCGGGAGGGATTTGCAGGTCAGCAGTGCGATCGTTGTGCGTTTGGATACAGAGACTTTCCTCAGTGTATTCGCTGTGAGTGTAACCTGGCAGGCAGCATCAACACCGACCCCTGCAGTCCCTGCACCTGCAAGGTAAACAGTGACATCATCATGGGACAGCTGGGTTGCTCGCAGCTTCACTTACAGAACGGCCTCAGATGTCTCACCTGTCTCCACTCCTCAGGTGAACGTGATGGGAGCCCACTGTGATCTGTGTAAACCAGGATTCTACAACCTGCAGGAGAAAAACCCAGGTGGCTGCACTGACTGTTTCTGTTTCGGTGTGTCCGACGTCTGCGAGAGCTCCACCTGGTCCACGGCTCAGGTAACACACACCTGTACACATAAACATACAAAGTCACATGCACACACCTGTGCAGATCCACACTTGTATCCAGGTAACACAGGTACACTCACATCACTTCTGATGGTATTTTGTGTTCAGGTGTTTCTTACAGACGCTTGGCTCCACCCCTCTCCGTCCCTCCACACACCCACTGTCGTCCACGGTAACGACCTCCCTGGCCCCAGCAACGTATCATCAGGCGACGCCCACAAAGTGCTCTCCTGGGCGGCACCTGCCAGTTTCCTCGGCAACAAGGTCGGCTGCCATTTCTGTAATTCTGTGACTCCATCACTCAGTACATCACCTCCTGTCTCTGTCTGACTTCCTGTCTGCCTGTCTCCAGCTGGTGTCATATGGAGGTTACCTGAACTATTCCGTGGTTTATGACATCCCATTGGACAATGAAGACCACTCTCTCCCCGCCCACTCTGACATCATCATTGAGGTGAGAAAAAACTTGTGAAAATAATTCAAACTTAAAAAGTCTGAATAAAAAACTGGACCCAACTGCTCGTCTCCGTTTTGTCTCCAGGGTCACGGCCAGACTCTTCGTCTCTCGCCTCTTCTCCTCCTCTTCCTTTCTCCGCTGGCCGAGCGCTCGATCGCCGTGGCAATGGTCCCACAGCGATTTGTAAACGATCATACAGGTGTTCACGTAACCCGCGACGACCTGCTGTCGGTTCTCGCTGACATCACGTCGCTGAGGGTCAGAGTTCATCTGAACGCCTCTGCCAGCGGGCCGATACGGTGAGGAAACGGAATCTGACTTTACAGCTAACACAAAGTAATCTGATTACTTCTAACATTAATTAGTTGAGGAGAGTCGGCAGCGATGTGTTCTCTGACTGTGGCAGATCAGAGGGAGATCCTGAACCAGCTGAGTCACACTGTACTGCTGCCAGGCCTGTCCACTCCTTTATAACAGAGCGTCTAACAGAGGGACAGCGTATCCGTCCAAACAGATAATCATCTTGCCTGTCTGCCTGTCTGTCTTCCTGTCTCTCTGTCCTTCAGTCTCAGTTCAGTATCTCTGGATGTTGCTGACTCTGGATCAGTTCCTGGGGTTCAGGCAGTTGCTGTGGAGACCTGTGAGTGTCCGTGGGGTTACAGTGGAACTTCCTGTGAGGTCAGAGTTCACTTCATTAAACTTCATCATCACATACTGTTATTACTGTTATTACTATTATTACTATTATTAATGTCAGTGCTCAGCAACTGAGAACATGTCAAATACGACCTATCTGTGTGTGTTGTGTGTTTTTGTACGTGTTGCGTGTTGTAGGCGTGTCTCCCAGGTTTCTACAGAGTGGGCGGAGTATTGTTTGGAGGAAACTGTATGCAGTGTGAGTGTAATGATCACGCCGCCGAGTGTGACGTCCACGGAGTTTGTTTGGTGAGTTGAACAAACAATGATTGTAAAAAAAAAAAAAAAAAAAAAAAAAAAAAAGTGAATAAACTTGACGAGGAGCGGTGTCAGGTAACAGTAACGTGTCAGGGAACGGTAACGTGTCAGGTAACAGTAACGTGTCAGGGAACGGTAACGTGTCACGTGTCAGGTAAGGACAGAATGTGGAGATCGTCAGCGTGAAGACGGTCAGCTGACTAAAACACCTGTCTCACTCTGCCCTTTCTGTTTCTCAGGGTTGTACCCACAATACTACAGGTCCTCACTGTGATCAGTGTCTCCCTGGTTTCTATGGCGACACCTCAGAGGGGACAACAGATGACTGTCAGCTGTGTCCGTGTCCTCTGACAGAGCCATCCAACAGGTGTGTGTCTTCAGTTCATTAATATACATAAATGTGTGTGTGAGTATAAACAATGTAAACTGAATACATGTAAACACGTGTAAACACGTGTGTGTGTGTTTCAGTTTTAGTCCCACCTGTGTGCTGGAGGCACCTGGTCAGGTGTCATGTGACCAGTGTCAGGATGGATACACAGGAACCAACTGTGAGAGGTGAGGAAGGACAGGATAATTTAGCAGTGGAGGGGGGGATCTGGTCCAACACTTGTGTGTCTCTGTCTGCAGGTGTGACAGTGGTTACTACGGTAACCCACAGGTGATGGGCGGGGCCTGTGTTCGCTGTGAGTGTAACGGTAACGTGGACGTCAGGGATCCGGAACACTGTGACACCGTCACTGGGGAATGTCTGCTTTGCCTCAGCAACACGGCCGGGAGACACTGTGAGGTCTGTCAACCTGGTTACTATGGAGACGCTGTGCATGCCAAGGACTGTCGGGGTGAGACTCACACCTGCTGTGACATCACTGGTGGGGCTGGAACTGGGTTTCTGGCCCTGGGTTCTGTCTCACAGGTTGAACTTCCTTTCACACACAGAAAGAAACGTGTCGTTAGTAACAAGATTCGTTTTAACAGACAAAACATCCTGAAGTTTAGACTGCTGAACACACACACACACACACACACACACACACACACACATTCCTCTGTGCAACAACAGGAATGTTGATCTTTTCAAATCCAGATTAGACTCGACCTCTGACCTGTTTGTTTCTGCTCTCACATGAGAGAGACAGAGAGAGACAGAGAGAGACAGAGAGAGAGAGAGAGAGAGACAGAGAGAGACAGAGACAGACAGAGAGAGAGACAGAGAGAGACAGAGACAGACAGAGAGAGAGAGACAGAGAGAGACAGAGAGAGACAGAGACAGACAGACAGAGAGACAGAGAGACAGAGAGAGAGACAGAGACAGAGAGAGCTCATCAAACAGCAGTCTGATGATCTGACAGTATTAACCCCTTCACTGCTCACTGGGTTTATTCAGCAGCGTTTAACATGTCGTACTGATTTGATCTCATCATCATGTTCGAGTCTCTGCTGCCTGAGAATCTTCTTTCATCAGATAAAGTCACATAAAGTTTTACGTTTAGTTTAAAATTTACATCTAAGTTGAAAACATTGGTGTGAGTCAGTGTGCAAACGTTTCAGTCAGACCGCAGACACAGAAGCACAGACTCATGGGAGCTGTAGTTATTCAAATGTTTGCAGAAACACTTTAACCTTTAAAAAATGACTTCATGTCCCCGACGGACGGCGGCTGTCTCTCTCTCTTTTTCTCAGAGTGCAGCTGTGATGTCAGCGGCGCCCTCTCCAGTGTGTGTGATGTCACAACAGGTCAGTGTCCCTGCAGAGAAAATGTGACGGGGCGCACCTGTGACCGCTGCCAGGTAAGACGCACAGTAACACAAATACAACCAAACCGAGTCATCACAGAGTCTGGAGCTTTCGTCACAGCTCATGAGCTTCCTCAGCAGCTGCAGTTGTCCAGGTGTCGTGTGACCATTTGTTTTTTGGCAGTCGGGATTCTTCGGGCTGCAGAGCAGGGAGGGCTGCTGGCCCTGCAGCTGCAGCCCATCTGGATCTGTTTCTGAGTCGTGTGACGGAGACGGCCGGTGCCAGTGTGTGGAGGGCGTGGGTGGAGATAAGTGTGACCGCTGCAGTCGGGGTTACTATGGTTTCGATGGCAGTGGCTGCACAGGTAAACGAAGTGAACACCGGTCTGGCTGCCGTTTGGTCGACTCTCTCATCTCTGATTGCTTCATCTTTTCTTCTCCCAGCATGCAACTGTAATCACACTGGTGGGAACTGTGACCCCAGGAACGGAGAGTGCATCTGCCCCGCCCACACAGAGGGAGACACCTGCAACAAGTGTGAGACAGGTTACTGGGGTCATGATCCAACCACAGGCTGCAAGGTAAACACACATCCACACACACACACACACACACACACACACACACACACACACACACACACACACACACACAGAGGGCAACAACTGCCACAGGTGTGACAGACACTAACCACCTGTGCTCTCCTCAGCCGTGTAGCTGCAGCGTAGCAGGAAGCTCCGCCCCTCAGTGCGATCTCACCAATGGGCGGTGTCAGTGCAGAGAGGGGTTCTCTGGCAGGTCGTGTGACCGATGTGCTCCTGGTTATCATGGTTACCCAGCATGCTCAGCATGCGGCTGCGACACGGCAGGAACAGAAGAGAAGTTCTGCAACACGTCCACAGGAGTGTGTGACTGTCGACACGCCGGAGAGTGTGTGTGCAAGGTAACACGTGTCCGACCTCCGTTTAGGAACTGATGCGATCTGAGATGAAAAACATCCGAGCAGATCTCACTTGTTTTCCTCTTTGTCTGTAAATAAACGTGTATGTTCAGGTCGGGGTGTCGGGTCGGCGCTGTGAGGAGTGCGTCTCCGGCTGGTTCGGTTTGTCAGCTGTGAATCCTGACGGCTGCTCTCCCTGTTTCTGTTCCGGACTGAGCCGAGAATGTGAGGAGCAGGGAGGACTCAGCAGAGCAGCTGTGAGTGAGACACTACACATCTGAAAGCACTTTCCCATTACTCCTGGTCCCCACTCTGTATGTAAACAAATACACAGAAACACACACACACACACATAAAGGGATCTGTACAGTCTCTGTGGGTTAAACGGTTAAACATGAGCCTTAGTGCAGTCGTCGGCTACCTTGGTCCCAAGAAGGTCTACGAAGACACGGTGGCAGCACCAGAGGAAGGTGGCTCTGCCCACAGGATGTGAGTGGGCTGCTGGACGTCCAGGCACTGTCCCTGCACAGGAGATCATTCACCAGATTTCTGACACGATCGTATACACTGCCACAGAACTATGTCCCAGGAATGTGTCCATGCAGTCAGACACAACAAACTCCAGATGACCATCAGCTCCCTGACACATTTCATGAGACAATCGTGACATTTCTGAGACGATCCCAGCAGATTCCTCCGGCAACTCAGAACCATGAAACAACAATCAACACAGTCTCCGACTTCCACGGAAGCTAAATCAGCGTGGTGCTCATAAAGGTGCCGAACTCCGTTTCCTGGGATGAGAAAGGAGGAATGCTGCTCACAGAACCAACAATGCTGATCTCTTCAGACGAGAGCGGTGCTCTTCCACCAGGACAGTGACCCAGGATCTGAATGACCATGGAGACGATGTCACTCTGACCGACTTTTACAGAGAGGGGATCTGTGCGCTCCACGGATGACTGTGTGTGTAAACGTGGCAGGAGACCGTGATGAAAAACAGCTCGTACCATCACCATCAAACTGCCCCCGTGCTAAAACCCCTTTATCACAGACAACACGTGATAACCCCCCCCCCTCTCTCTGTCTCACTCCACAGATCACCTTGTCTCACGCTCCAGCTCTCTTGCCGTTGGTCAGTCAGTCTAACCTGCAGGGTGTCGTATCTGGAGTTTACCAGCAGGGCGGCGAGATGCTGCTTGATACCCGTCAGTTGAACTCCAGCAGGATGGCCGGGCCGCTCTACTGGAGACTGCCCTCCCAGTTTGAAGGCGTCCAGGTACTGGAAACACAAAGTTCTGTTTTTAGCCCAAACTGAGTTTGTTTCTGTCTCTGTCTCTGTGTGTGTGTGTGTGTGTGTGTGTGTGTGTGTGTGTGTGTGTGTGTGTGTGTGTGTGTGTGTGTGTGTGTGAGCAGGAACAGCAGGTTCTATATTGTGTGGAAGCCAATGTGTCGTGTTCTGTGTGTCCATTGTTGACTATAATGTGCGCACAGTTGTTTGTTTGTTGTTAGTTATTGTTTACCATCCTGAGGGCGTCACTGTCCTGTGTACTGTGTGTTTTGTTCAGCTGCTGACGTACGGCGGCCTGCTGTCTTACGTCACTACCTTCTACGCTGAGGACAGTTCAGGACTGTCCAATCACGAGCCTCAGGTGCTGATGAGGGGCGGAAACTTGAGGAAGTTTGTTATATACACTGACATGCCCCCCCCCGGCAACGGCGTCAGGACTCAGCATGACATCAGGATGACAGAGGTACAGCTGCAAGGAATACTGGGAAAACAAAGCCATGTTTACACAAAAAACCCGGGAGAGGTTACTGAGTGTGTGTGTGTGTGTGTGTGTGTGTGTGTGTGTGTGTGTGTGTGTGTGTGTGTGTGTGTGTGTGTGTTACAGCACAAATGGAAGTATTTTAACTCGGTGTCGGAGAAGGCCGTGAGTCACGCTGACTTCATGTCCGTCCTTAGCAACATCCAGTACATAATCATCAAGGCTTCGTATGGGAGCAGACTGCAGCAGAGCAGGTACTGTACACACACCAGTACACACATATACACACAGTACACACAGTACACACATATACACACAGAACACACACACTACACAACAACTTCAGTACAGTCTGATCACAACACCCTTTAGTGGACGCTCAGAGGAAATGTCACTGTTAGTTTGCTAATGATAATGTCTCTGACGTTTCTGATTGGATGCCATAGCAACAGAGACATCAGCAGCTTACGGTCATTTCCTCTCTACTATTTTGTTCAGGATCTCTAACATTACCATGGAGACAGCAGCGGAGGCAGAGTTAGATGAGGTGTCGGAGGTTACAAGGGGTGTGGCCAGACTGATCGAGTCCTGTGTCTGTCCATCTGGATACAGCGGGCTGTCCTGTCAGGTAACGATGAACTTTTAAATGAGCACACGACTCCACCTCATGGCGATCACAGCACTTCAAGCACAGCAGGAGCTGGTTCACTATTATCTACGTTTACTGAGTTCTAACCGTCGGGATCAATAAACAGTGTCTGAGCCTGTCGCAGCTTGTGATTCATGTTGTCAGGGGATTGGATGAAGTGAGTGAAACGCTGCTGCTGTCTCGTCAAAATCAGGAACGCTGTTGTTAAAATTACTGTCAATCTGAAATTCTCATGATGTACATCTCTCTGTCTCTGACTCTGTCCTGTCTGTACCTGTCTCTGTCCTGTCTGTACCTGTCTGTCTGCAGGACTGTGCAGCAGGTTATTTCCGTCAGCCTCAGTCGGAGCTGTCGCGTCAGAGTCAGAAGTCGATGTTTGTTCGTCCATGTGTTCAGTGCCGCTGCAACAACCACAGTGAGAGCTGTGACATGGAGACTGGACACTGCCAGGTCAGATGCTAACATGTGCTAAGACACATGCTAACCTACACACACACACGAAACGGACACTGGAAACCGTCAAGTTAAGAAGCTGCAGAAAACACAGTAAAGCCCAGCAGACGTCAGTAAAGTGTTTTCTTCTTCTTCTTTTTTTCAGGACTGTCAGCATCACACCAGTGGGCGGAGCTGTGAGCGCTGTGCTCCAGGGTATTATGGGAACGTCAGTGGCTCCATCAGTGACTGTTCACTGTGTGCCTGCCCCTTACAGGACAACAGGTAACACTGCACCCTGATCATTTATTATTGATCTTATTGAATCGACTTATTTGATTTGATCCACTTTAACTGATCATGTGTGCAGTTTCAGTCCCACCTGTGTGGCAGACGGAGCAGTCGGTGATTTTCGCTGCACCAACTGTCAGACAGGATACGAGGGGAGATACTGTGAGAGGTGAGTTATCAGGTCTGAGAGACGACCTCAGGTGAACAGCAGGTACACCTGACTTTAGATTTCAGGTTATCAGTTATGATTCGACTCAGTGAATCTGTGAACGTGTTGATTTTATGTTTGTTCACATTAAACAGTTTGATTGCAGCAACCTCTGGTGGACGTCAGAGGAACCGCTGCTCCTGATATGACACTAACCGTAAGCTGCCATCCTGCAGGTGTTCTGTTGGTTACTATGGTAACCCCTCGTTGCCGAGCGGGAGGTGTTCAAGGTGTGACTGCAGTGGCTGGGGGTCTGTCCACCCACTGTGTGACACACTGACGGGACAGTGCGAGTGTCTGGCCGGGGTCCAAGGTCAGTCATGTGACCAGTGTGACGAGAGGCACGTCCTGCAGGGAGGAGAGTGTGTGTGTGAGTACCAGCGACACACATTTATGGACACGTGTTCACATGGTGCATATTACCAGAGGTGACGCGTGTTTGTTTTTACCTTCAGCGTGTGACGACGAATGCACGGGCGTTTTGCTGGATGACCTGGACAAACTACAGAACGACTTCCTGTCCGTCAACCTGAGCGGCATTGCCATGGCACCGTACCGCCAGTTGGTGGTGCTAGCAAACCAGACCAGAGATATCCAGGTTCAGACACACGTCAACACTAAACAGGAAGGATGTGATATTAATCAGGGTTTAACGACACGGACACTCTGCTGAGCAACTTCACACCGACTGAGGGTTTAAAGAAATGAGCTGTTTGTTGAACACGTGACTGGATAAGGTAACATGTTACCTGATGTGTGTTTGTCCAGGTGCTGCTTTCAGACAACCGCTCCATCACTTTCCATCTGTCAAGAGTGGAAGACGAGTTCAATCATTTGACCTCTGACCTCAGTGCTTTAGTGCAGCAGGTAAGCACGGTTCACTCAGGTGAAGGTGTTTTCAATTCTCATGTTCAGCTGTTTCTAAGAGAATACATACAGACTGTAAACCCATTACACGTTACATATAAAGAACACAGCTCACCTCACTAAACAGCTCCGAATATAAAACATGTAAAAAGAGTAAAAAGCAGATAAAACACTGTGAGGCTCAGCCTCTCCGCCCACATCACACTGAAGGGAACCTGGTACATGCTGCCTCAGGAAATGGCCGCCCCCATCAAGACTCTCCAGCTGATCCAGAATCCTCACATTTCTCCTGTTAGCTTCTCTGACACCACCAGATCTGAAGGAGCTCGTCGTTACCCATTACCCCACGAGAACACTGCGCTCCCAGAACACAGGCTGGTCTGCTGTGGAACCATCGGACAGTCTGCGTCTGGGAGGCAGACCGTGATGCACGAGCTCCGCTCGCCCTCTCTCTTCACATTCACATCCCATTAATCCATGTTGCTGACTCAGCTTTCTCTCTCACAGTCTGAGAAAACGCTGGAATAAAACCAGACTTGCAGGAACTGATTGAGAAAGGTTGTACTGTTCCCATCTTCTGTTTGGATAGGTCACACGTCTGTCAAACAGCCTGGAGGAAGTGGACATGTCCGCCAACAACAGCCTCTCCCAGGGCGCACTGCTACTGGGGAACATCAGTGTCCTGCAAAACAGCGTTCAGGGTAAACGTTAACAATATGAACAGTGAAGGCGTCTCTCATTCATCACACAGATGTGGTGACCAGTCCAACCAGTTTGAATTCAAATGACATGAAACATCTCTGATGTCTTATTGGTGAAGTGCTGCAGAGGGAGGCGGGGCATCTGAACCAGACCACAGGGGCGGAGCTGGAGTCAGCCAATCAGACGCATCTGCTGGAGGACTTGGAGTTCATGTTGGAAACCATGAGGACTGTCAATCTGACGGCCGCCCACACTGCAGCCAATCAGGAGCTGAGGTGTGTGTTTAACATAGAAACTTGAAAAATTAATGAAACTATAAACGGTAGAATCTGTGTCTGTCTGTGTGTCTCTGTGTGTCTGTCTCTGTCTCTGACAGCTGTTCATCTGATCCACTTCAAACATGGCAGCTGTTTTGCTGAGGAGCCAATGAAGCGTCATGTTAACTGTGTGTTTGTCATCGCTCTCTCTTTCCGCAGCCTGTCGGAGTCTCTTGTCAACTCGCTGCACGTGGACTTCCTGTCCAGCAGGACAGTGGTGGACAGCAGGCTCCGCCCCATCTCCATGTCCCTCACTGCCGGCATGGAAACGCTGCAAAACGCACACACACACCTGAATGACACTGCACAAAGAAACGCACAAACAGACTCTCTGCTGGACACAGCACACACTCTCCTGCACCAATACCAGGTAAACACACACACACACACACACACACAAACTCTGCTGCTTTTAGTCCAAAATAAAAATGTTTCTGTCGCTCACTGTCCTTCAGTCTGTCCATCAGAACCTGAGCGCTGAGTGTCTCTCTGTGGACGGACTGATGGAGGACAGTCAGCTGCTGCTGGATTACACCTTCAGCCTGACGGAGGAGTTAACAAACACCACCATAGTAAGACAAATACTGCAGTAATAATACTCCAGATGAAAATGGTAAGAATAAATATATAATGAATGAATGCTAACTCACCTGTGCAGCAGGTGGAGGTGTTGGCCAGTCAGTTGGATCAGTGGCGCCCCCCGTTGAGAAAACAGGTGGACGTTTTGGTTGTTGGGCTAAAGATGACAGACGCTCTAGAGAAGGTTTACCGCGCAGAGAGCTACGCCCACTCGTTGCAGAGCCACGCCCAGTCCCTGCACAGGTAACTGTGTGTGTTTTCCTTCTTTTCCACCATCAAAATGAAACAGTAATTAACAGTGTGTCTGTTCGCTCTCAGCTCTCTGTCGTCGATGTGCAACATGTCTCAGGGCGGCAGCCGATTGGTTCAGTTGGACAGTGACATCGCAGAGCGAGTTGACTCCGCCCAGCAGGTGGCCTCGATTGCCCGTGTCTCCTCCTCCCTGGCTCTCAACATGGTATTTAAACACACCTGTGTTACACCGGTCAGTCAGGTCCTTTCACATACACAACAAGCTGTGTTTTTACACACACACCTGATTTCTGTTTCAGACCATCCAATCACAGCAGCTGCTTTCAGAGGAGGGTGGAGCCAAACTGAACGTCAGCTCTGCTGTTTTACAAGAAAGCCGACAAACTAACAAGACAGTTGAAGGTGGGTGTACCTGTCTGTTTACCTGGGGCCTTTCCCATGAAGCTTCACTGAGTCTCACGCCCTGTGTCGGTTATTAACTCCGAGGCTCTTCACTGCTCTGAGCTGAAAACTGAAACCAAACACGTTCTGAAGCACAGTGGACTCCTGGAAAACAGTCAGAAAAGTCAGACTTCCACCATGTTGTCCTCGTGGTTCTCCATCGTCTGAGCTTCGGCGGCGGTCTGACTCAGCTCATCTTCTTCTGTGGTGGTTTCATGGCAGAAACTGGACAATCAGCTCCACCTGCTGTTTATCTCCATCAGCCAATCAGCAGGAGAGGAGCAAAACAAGCTTCACTCCTGTTTCAACATTTTCTGGAGATTAACACGTAACATATGACTTTCTCTTCCAGATCTGCAGCGAAGTGTCTCCAGGGTAACCAGCAGACTGGGATTGGTCAGAGAGAGCATCCGTAGCGCCAGTCTCTTCCTCCCTCAGCCAATCACAGAGCTGCAGAGCCTCTCTAACGGTGAGACGTTACAGCACTGATGCTTTAATGTATTGATGATCTGATACATCCAAACGTTGATGTATTGACTTACATGTTGATTTGTCCATCAGGTTCATCCATGTTGTTGCAGCAGGCTCAGCTTCAAGCTGCAGCTGCACGCTCTGGCCTACAGGTGGCACTGCAGCAGCTGCAGAGACTTAGCAATCAGCTGCAGGACTCTTCTTCTGTGGTGGAAAACACCACCAACACAGTGAGGGAGACCAATCAGCTGGTGACTCACACACACGCCGCAGGTCTGTGAACAAGGCTCACTGAAACACAATCAGTTTAATACACATTCTTTGGAGTTCTAACACTTCCAGTTTCCCATGTGCTCAGCCAATGAGGTGCAGCTTAAGCTGGAGGAGGCGGAGCATCGTACGGAGCGTCTGATGGAGCGCATAAAGCCACTGAGCATTCTGGGAGAAAAACTAAGCAGGAACCTGTCTGACATCAGAGAGCTGATCGATCAGGCCCGCAGACAGGCCGCATCGGTACACAATCACACACACACTGACACACACACACAGAATGGATGAAAACACAAATATCCAGTAAAACTCTACAAAGCTGAATGTCTGAATGATGAAGGTGACGATGATAATGATGATGATGATGATGTCATCAGATAAAGGTGGCCGTGCAGGCGGACAGAGACTGTGTTCGATCCTACAGACCACAGACTGAGTCCAGCAACTTCAACACTCTGAGTCTGATCGTGAAGACGTCCAGTCCAGATAACCTGCTGTTCTACCTGGGCAGCAACACCACGGTAACAACACACACACACACCCTGTACAACACACACTGAAAGCGACACATGCTTGTGCATAATGAAGCTGTAGAAACAGACACAGGTGTCTTTGTACTTTTGACTCAGTGTCTCCACTGAACCCACCGTGGGGTTCTGGGTTCAGGTGTGAGGTTTCAGGTGAAGAGGAGTTCTGATCTCTGTGCTACGACTCAGCAGAGTGTGAATGTTCTCTGTGTGCTCAGGTGGATTACCTCGCATTAGAGACGCACGATGGGAAGGTGTCTCTGCTGTGGGATGTGGGTTCAGGCGGCACCAGACTGGACTTTCCTGGACTGGACATCACCAACAACAGGTGGACCAGAATCAATGCTACACGGTAATTACACACAAAAGTCACCTGATCAGAATGAGTCACGTGTTACAGCAGCAGGCAGGACTCACTGCGACGTGATGATGTCATGGTGTCCGCAGGTTTGGGGCCCACGTCTCTCTATCGGTCCATCAGCTGGAGTCGACCTTGCCTCCGTTGCCCGTGGTAACAGCAACGTCACCTGGATCGTCCCGGATTTTAGACATCAACAGAAACACAGTGATCCACATTGGAGGACTGGGAGCTCACATTAAGGTGACACATACGTCAGGTAAACAGGTGTGTTTGAAGGTGTGCAGGTGACCAGGTGATAACCCTGTGTGTGTGTGTGTGTGTCGGCAGAGCCCTGCGGCACTGAGGTCCTCCAGCTTCCAGGGCTGTCTGGGTGAAGCGTCGCTCAATGAGAGAAACATCGGCCTGTGGAACTACGACAGCAGGGAGGGGGAGTGTGGCGGCTGCTTCAGCAGGTACAAACACATGTAGCACCACAAACAGGTGAAACACACAGGTGTATCATTAACAAAACACCTGTGTGACTACAGTTGTCCTGTCAAACCAACTAGCTAACTCCTCTGTGTCTGTCTGTCCCTCAGTCCTCAGGCAGAGGAGACTTCCTTTCACTTTGATGGATCTGGATTCTCATTGGTCCAGAAGTCTCTGCGTGCCACGTCCACCTCCATCGTCCTGCTGTTTAAAACTCTGTCACCCAGTGGATTAATGCTGTACCTGGCCTCCAACAACACTGTAGGACACACACACAGTTTTTGATGAAGCTCTTATTGTAAAAGGACACAAAGACATGACCTTCTTCCTGTCTACTGCAGAGAGACTTCCTGTCCATGGAGCTGGCAGAGGGGCATGTCCGTCTCACCTTTGACCTTGGTTCAGGTGCTCTGATCCTGACCTCCAACAGGAAGTACAACACCGGAGTGTGGTACAAGATCACCCTGCAGAGGAACAAACGCAAAGGTGCTCCTATCACTACAGTACAGGGTCGGGTCGGGGGTGTGGCTTAAATTAGACCATCATAGTATACACCTGACCAATCACTGATCGAGGTGACTGTGGTCACAGTATCAGACACAGACGCCTGACACCAGAGCTGTGTGTGTGGTGGGGGTGGGGCCTGAAGCTGCCTTGGTCTTCCTGTGTCTGACGGTGCTGATTACCTGGTGTGTGCAGGTTACCTGTCCATCATGGCTGCAGACCAATCATCAGAGAAGGAGGTGTTGGAGGCAGAGTCCCCTGGAACGGCCTCCGACCTGAACCGCTCCGACCTCGACCCCATCTACATTGGAGGACTTCCTGCTTCCAGACCAATCAGGTGAGCCTGCGGGCGCTTGAGTCTTCGCTCCTCAGATGGCGTGGGAATCATCCCCAGCTGCCATCAGCGTGTGATTGGACGCTGCAGCTGATCTGATGTATCATCACAGTTTAAACTCAGCTGGAAGATGATTCGCCCTTTCGTTCAGTGACTGGATCTGTGATGACTACGGGTCTGATTATTGATGAAGCATAAATCAGAAAGATCAGTTTTCTATCAGCTTGAAAATCCTCGTGCATCAGGTACAAAGTTACAGAATAATCACCGACTGAAACGCAGCTCAGAGGCAGAGACGAGGCTGCAGACGCGTTGGAGGAAAACGTCTCATTTCCTGTCCTGTGACACAAGAACAGACAGGAAGGTGGTGAAAAGCACCTTGTGATGTCACCAGGTGAAGATGACATGTGGTCACAGAACAAGTGTGTTTTAACTCACCTGTTTGTATTTCTGTGGTTGCTAGGCGACAGGTGGTGTCCAGGTCATACATTGGCTGTATAAAAAACGTGGAGATCGCTCGGTCCAACTTTGATCTGCTGAGAGACGCGTACGGCGTGAGGAAGGGCTGCGTCCTCGAGGTACTACACACACACACACACACACACACACACACACACACACACACACACACACACACACACACACACACACTGTAACCAGCTTAAGATCAAGTTAGTGAAGCATCAAGAACATTTTTATTCCTCCTGTTGAGGGTTAGGGTTAAAGACATCAGCACCTCCCACCGATCACCTTCACTGATCTTCCTGATCAATGATCACCCTGATCGATTATCTCTCAGGCGGTGCGGAGCGTGTCGGTGCTGGGCGGAGGCTTTGTTCAGATCGCTCCTCCATCTCTCGGTCAGGAGGCAGAGCTTCTCTTCTCCTTCTCCTCCAACAACCAATCAGGAGTCCTGCTGGCTGCCTTCAGTGACGGCCGCTCACACAGACAGGTGAGGCCCCGTCAGACACCTGTACACCAGATGTTCTGTCTGTGTGTGGACATGTTCACATGGATGTAATGTTGATGTGTCACTGTAACCTGTGTTACTGTGTGTGTGTGTGTGTGTGTGTAGCACTTCCTGTCTGTCCACCTTCTCTCAGGTGCATTGGAGGCGGAGATTGGTGAGGTGGGAGGGGCCACTTGGAGGGTGATGGTGATGAGACCTGACGGAGGATCCTTCAGTGACAGAGAGACACACTCTGTGATTATCACCATCAACAGGAAGTAGGTGTCATTTGGAAAACACACATCGTGCGAACCTGTCTCACTTGTCTTACCTGGGGTACCTGTCTCACCTGTTTGTCTCTCAGGTCTCTGTCCCTACAGGTGGACGAGGACCACCTGAAGTCTGTCTCTCTCTTGCCGGGCGGATTTTCTAGTTTATCTACAGCCTCCTTCTTCATTGGTGGCCTGCCTTCAGGGGAGGAGTCCCGTCTACCAATCAGATTACAGGATTTAGCTAGGCAGTTCAGAGGTTGCATCAAACACCTGGTGGTGGGTGGAGCGTAAGTCTCTCACACACACACACACACACACACACACACACACACACACACACACACACACACACAGAGCTTTCTGTCTCTTTGATTGGTTAACTCTTTGATTGGCGGCTCTCTACAGACTTGTTGACCTATCAGGAGCTGTGAAGTATGAAGGGGCAAGGCTCGACAGCTGCTTATTGGAGGAGAGGGCCGGGGGGGTGGTGCTTCCCGATGACCAGGACGCAGAAGCAACTCCAGAACCTGCCCACCTGCCTGTAGCCCCACCCACACACCTGAGCTCCCTCACACCTGGACCGTTAATGGTAATCAGTATCAGAATTTTGGTTATTGATCCCTGCTTACTGATCGCTGGTCACTGTTTACTTGTTAATGATTACTGCTTATTAATCATTGGTCACTGATTATTGGTTATTGATCAGATTTCTGATTATCCATATGTGTATGCTGCAGTGCACGCTGGAGGCAGAGCCCAGTTTTCTGGCATCAGCTGCTCAGTTTGGTTTGTCCAAACACAGTCACATGACCTTCATCATCAACCCCAGTACAGTCAGGAAGAGGCAAGTCTCCGCTGCATCAAATCCATCGATGCGTCGAAGGTGACGCGGCTCCAGTCAGTTGTTCTCTGGGCAAAATAAGTCTAAGCAGCTGACTGTTGTGTCTCTGTTGTTGTCCCTCCTCGTCCTCAGTGTCTCAGTGAGGTTGTCGGTTCGAAGCCGGGCTCTGGACGGGTTGATCCTCCTCCTCTCTGACTCTAAACACATGGACTTCATCGTCCTCAGACTGATGGGGGGGAGAGTGATGTTGTCAGCTGACCTGGGGAAAGGCCCCGCCTCCATTACCTCGTCCGTCACCGTTAACGATGGAGACTGGCACGCTGTGAGTTCATATGCACACGCACACACACGCACACGCACACACACACACACACACACACACACACACACACACACACACACACACACACACACACACACACACACACACACACACGAAACACTCTGAGGGTGCTGTGCAGCAGCAACATACAAAGTCAGACGTTTGATGGACTCAGCAGTGAAAACTGTCAAATTTAACAAACTCAGAAATAAATTTATCATAAATGTTTTATCCTGTCGTCAGGATCATGTTCAAACTACCTACATAGTCACCTGCCTGTCTGTCTCTCAGGTGAGTGCTGAGGTCAGCCGGCGGTCGGTGTCGGTCTCAGTCGATGGATCGAGTCCGGACTCTGTGACGGTTAAAGGAAACCAGCTGGACGTGGACAACAGACTTTACCTGGGAGGAATACCACACACACACAACACCAGAAGGATCAATGTACGAGCTGTTCAATTCTTTATCCCACACAGACATGAAAAATACACGATTAAAACACAGAAAGACACGTTTTCCATTTGTGTTCAAAGGTAAATATTTCACTTAATCTACTGTCAGCCATGATGTTTACACGCCGGAGCGCTGTTTCAAACATGTCACCTGATGCAGATCAGATCAGACCTGCTGTTAATGTATCATGGATCTGAGCTGCTCCACCTGTCTGCCCCTCAGGTGAGCAGCAGTTTCCCAGGTTGTGTTCGCTCCGTCAGTCTGAACGGGGCCATGTTGGATCTGACCAAACCAGTCTCACAGCATAATGTCACTTCCTGTTTCACTAAAGACCAGAGAGGAAGTTACTTTAACGGCAGCGGCTACGCCATCCTCAGTGAGTCTGACACAAAGAACATACACCTTCTGTAATTTAATAATGCCCGATCAGGCTGTTAACCTGCATGCGTGTGTGTGCAGTGCATGATGGCTATAAAGTCGGCTCGGACATGTCGGTGACTCTGGAGTTTCGAACGAGTCAATCGGAGGGAGTGTTTCTGGGAATCAGCAGCGCAAAGGTCGACGCCATTGGACTGGAGATGATCGACGGACAGGTGAGCACAGACAGACAGGTAAACGGTTTTCAGTTTGCTGACTCTGGCGCCACCTGCTGCCAGAAAACTCCCGGCTGACCATGAAGCCCCACAAACAACAGTAAAAACAGTTTACACGTCACAGGTGAGCTGCTGGTGCTCAGCAGTGTCAGGTGATGCATCATATTACACTGTCACATGTAACCAGTAAAGTCATTTATCTGAACGTACCTGTTCTTCACATATATCTTTCTAATCGATCATATTATTCAGTCTGAGTCTGCTCTGAGAAAACTGGTGTTATGAATCAGATACAGAAATAAAACTGACCTCAGTCCTCACAATGATCTTATTAACACATTCTGTAAATAACATGTAAATAAACGTCTTACCTGCGTTCCTCCTCAGAATGACGACGTACGTATTTTCTGCAACGTGTTTTTCTCAGGTGGCGTTTCACGTCAATAACGGGGCCGGTCGAGTGTCGGTACGTTCAGTTGGTCAGGTGTTGTGTGATGGACAGTGGCACCACCTGCTGGCCAGAAAAACAAAACACACCCTGAGTCTGAGTGTAGATGGGCAGCGTTACACCACCTCCAACCCCTACCCACAATCTACCTCTGCTGAGACCAACAACCCCGTGTACCTGGGAGGTTATCCAGGTGAGAATCTCTGCTGTCAGTCGTAGAGACATAAATAGAAGCATCATAACCGGTTTGTTAGCGACTCATGTTAACCAGTCTGTCTCCATCTCTGTCTCTCTGACTTGTTAACTTGTTTGTTACAGTGGGTGTTAAACAGAACTGCCTGTCCATCAGCTCCAGGTTCAGAGGTTGTCTGAGGAACCTGCAGCTTGTTAAGTCTCACCTGAGTGAGACTCCTGACCTGAGCTCTGCCCACTTCCTGTTGGGTGTCACACCTAACTCTTGTCCTGTTGCCTAGCAACGCTCAGCCTGGCTCTGACCGGTCGACTGAGTCTGATTGACAGAGGAATCGATCTGCGTGTTGACGAGATAACTTTCCTGCCCGTTAGCAGCTCATTGTTTTTACATTTCCAATGTCACTGATTCTACTTTCTCTACATGAATCATTAAAGATGATCTGAAAACTTTAGTCTTCTCTAAACTTATTCACTTAGTTTTCAAACATCATAAAAACCTTCAGATTCACTCTGTAGGTATACAGAATAAGGTTTGCATCCAAACACAAACTCAGGGGTTAGAGTTAGTCCTGTTTCCCTCCTGCTGTGTGAACATGAGCTGAGTGGCTGATGGAGACAAACAGCTGGTGGAGTCGCTGCTGCCATTAGACCGCTGCAGAAGAAGAAGAAGACACAACAAGAAGATTTTCTGAGACAAACTTACCGAGGACAGAAAGTTCTGCTGGAGTTTAACTCAGCGAGAAACACAAAGTCAGGTTGTTAATCATTTTATTTCAGTTCAGTGGGTAAAGTCACAGAGTGTTCGTCATAAAGTAAAACACGGTGAGTGTGATCTGACGCCAGGGGGAGGGGTCAAAGGGTAACTTCAATAAATAAAGAAATGCATAGACAGATGAGAGAAACAGTTAATAACAGGGGATTCAAAGGTGAAAGAATGGCACATTACTATTGCATTATGGGTAATTACAGTGCTGAATTTTAGCTGCTAAATAATGAGCAGTAACTAGCATCCATGCTATTTTACATTTCAGACAGGAAACAGTTTATATCAGTCTGTCAAAATAAAAGATCCAGTTCCTTACACGTGAGGAAGGTAAGAGTCAGGAGTGAAGTCAGGTGATCACAGATCTGTCAGGTGTGATGCAAACTATTTGCTGAATGATTCATAAAGCTGTCCATCATACAATCAGAAACAAACACACCTGAGTTAGTTGACCAGCCAATCAGATGTCTGCTTTAACCTGCCAGGGAGTCAGGTAGATGTGTGGGTGAGGTTTGGTGGGGATGGGTCACATGAGGTCGACCAACTCTGGTTGTCTGGTTGCTATAGAAACGAAGTGAGGGCATCACAGCAGCACCCCGTCTGTCTCACGTTTTTATTCCGTTACATACAGAAATCATTCTCTGTGAAATGTGTGAATGTCAGAGACATATTTTCAAGCTAATGCTAACTGACGCTAACTGGCCCCAGCCCTGTCAGACAGACAGGTGCTCTGTGTGTGTGTGTGTGTGTGTGTGTGTGGATAAAGTGGACATGCATATATGTATGTGTGTGTGTGTATATCACCCCTGCAAACTGTTTTTGTTGGCGCTGTTGTCTGGACTATAACTCCCATAATGCAGCAGAGGCTTCAAGATTCAGTCCTGAAAAGAGACAGATGTTGAACATGAGAACTCGTCTACTGAGATTCAAAGAAAGTCGCCCTCTGGTGGACACATTTATTAATACAACAAAACAATGCATGTTTTCACTTTGAAAATCGTCCACTCGCCGTCGGCCGTGATGTCGGACCAATCAGTGAGCTCGATTTTTCAAAGCTAAACTGAACGTGGCCACAGGAGGGAAAAACATTTTCCCATCAGTCCACAGTTAGCCCTGAGATCATGCAAAGCTAGCTTGAAGAACTACATGCCCATGCTAATTAGCATGTTAACATAGCACAGCAAGCTTCAAAGCAGATGTGAATCCACCATCAGAACCAGAACATGGCCCAGAATGTGAGCCTGACCCAGTGCTGCTGCAGGGGGCGGGGCCAGACTCAAATGATTTCACACTTGAAAGAACAGTGAGTAACATTAACAGCGCGTTAGCGTAGCAGTGATGGACAGTTTCGCAGTGTGTCGTCTTTTCGTGGGTTTGTGGGTAAAGACTGCTGTAAGTTCCCGATGGATTCGTTTGTTCTTTGACAAACACCTGCGTGACACATGCAAACTAAATGAGTGCTGCCAGGCAGCAATCAGCCAATCTGCATCCAGCCCGAGGCCTTCACCTGTAGGGGTGGGGCCGGACCCTTTCTGTTACCTGTGATGTCAATCAATCACATGATCAGGAGAGACTTCAGTTTCTTTATGGACAACGACTCGTGTGACAGACAGCTCAGGGTGCTGTCGGCGCGCCTCACTGAGCGCCGCTGCCAGAGCCTTCAAGAGAGACACAGGGATCAGACCTGGTCCAGGTTTGGACTAACCCAGGACAGACCAGGAAGCAGGTACACCTCATATCCACACATCTGTTCTGGGTCAAACCAGGTCCAGGTCTGTCCCGGATTAATGGAGGTCTGAGGTTTTCGCCGGTCCTCTTAGTCTTTTTAAACCCTTAACATTCCTGCAAAATTTGCCAAAAACGCCCATCAACTTTCAACAAGGCGACAAAACGAAGAAACGAAGGAGAAATAGTGGGATATATTTTCAAACTGGAACAATACGACTGAAGCTTTTGATCATTTATGGACCTAAAATCCTGTGTTTGACTGTATTTTTCCACTGGACGTGATTCTTCGGAAATTTCCGGACAAAAGACCTTTTTTTTTTTTTTGTTGTTGCTATGAGAGCTGGAGCCACAGGGTGAGCAGAGGAAAAATAAAAACAATAAGTGTCGACATTATTACTTTGATGTTTTTTTAGAAGATGTATATTTGTTGTATCTTGTAAATGTTTATATCTCTGAGTAGATAAGACTTTCAGCTTGTGCTGTGCTGAATGTGCATCACCTTAAATGTAGTAGTTATGTAGGTACGATTAAACACAGAAATGTCCGAGAAACAGCATGACGGCCCGTCGGTGGAATTTTAAGGCCGTTAAATAAGTTTTTCATGATGTGTCAAACTGGGCAGACATTGTGCGACGTACCGACGGCAAGAGAGAAAAGAAACAACACTTTTTCAACTTCACAATTATCAGGAATCAGTAAGAAAAAAATAGCCACAAACGTCTGGAAGATACAAAGAATATAGAGCTGCCTTCTCTGCAGACAGGAGTCCCGGAGTCAGATCACTGATCGACGTCCCTCAAACTGCTTGACAAACAACAACCGATCTGGCTGAAATTCAGATCAACTTAAGGCAGTTACCTGGTCGTGGTCGATTTCTGTGTCTCCAGAAATTACAATTCTTTTCTCGATCCTGGTTTCTGAAATTCCTCCTTTTACCATCTGAGGATAAAGAGACACAGAGAGAAATTTAGACATTGGAACCTAAGGAAACATCCTCACTGGTTCTTACGCTGCGATGTTTCTACTCCTCCAGTTTCTGTCATATCCCACAAAAATCACATCTTCACTGTCTGAAACAGAGACAGTGAAGATGTAAATCGCTGATGAGCGTTACCAAAGTGAGGTGAATTACCATGGTAATCTGTGTTACCTTGGTGATGTGAGTGGTGGTGGTGGTGTTGGACGTCTCCGAGGTGAAAGTCTGGGAACTTAGCAGTAGACCTGCAGGAGGATCAGAGTCCACCTGGCTCTGAAAAACACAAATACATGAACGGCAGTGAGAACGTTAATATGAGTCATTACATCAAGACTCAGTGATTTGTTACTGACATGATCGTGGCCATGAAACAGAAGCTGGAGCAGGTGTTTTAAAGAATAGAATAGAATCCATTTATTGTCATTACACAAAGAAAGTACAACGAAATTAAAAGTGCTATCTGTTTAAGTGCTTAAACTGTCATCTGTACCATTATGAGCTGATTATCACAGAAAAAGAAATCAGTCACAAAATCTAAAATTTTCAGGTGAATTTTTATTTTCTCGTAGTTAATTTTCCTACAGATATTCAACAAACTACAAACTGAACCAGTGAATAATCTTTTTAAAGGGACCATTCATAATGTTTAATTTATTCATACTGTAGTGAAAGTTAGTGATGCTCATCTCTTATGTTAGAAATAAGATGTCCTCACCCCTGGAGCTTCATATGTGAGAGTCTTCCTCATCACTGGGACCTCCTGAAACATCCACAGAGGAAGAATTAAAAATATTCAGACCCAAGAAAATGTAAAATTCTTTCCTAAACTGTAAACTTATAACAACAGATGGAAACTTTCTCCCTTTAATATGAAGACTAGTCACAGAAGCTGTTTCACTGGGGAAACTGGGAGAGGAGTCACTGGGGTAGATTTTACTGGTTTCACTGGGGTCACAGAAGCGGGGGTCACTGGGACAGGTTTTGCTGGGGCGGGAGTCACTGATGGGTAACATATCAGACCCAGGTGTTACCTCCCGCTGAGGTTTGGATTCATCATCGTCGTCGTCACTGTGGTCGAACGGCTGCGTCTGATTGGTCAAGCAGGGGGAGCACCTTGAGGTCGGGTGAGGTAAAAAATGGGGAGGGGACCTCCACCCTCCCCTGTCTTCCTCTGAGTCATCAGAGTCCCCGTCGTCATGGTAACGCTGAGACAGATCATTAGCGTCTGGGCTCTGAGCCTGTCTGACTGCAGCCTCCATGGCCTCCTCCACTGCTGCCTGCGCTAACACACTGATAGTATCTTCACTAGCCTCGCTAGCATCGTCATCGCTAACCTGGCTGCACGGCTCATCATCGCTGACATCATCACCGACCTCATGCTTGTCTGTTGGACTATTAACCCTGTTTGCATCATTGACATTGTTACTGTCATCATCGCGGGCCCATCCCTCTGTGACATCATCAGCATGCGTCATGCCGGCCCCTGGGGAAGGGGAAGTTGGGCCTACAGCACTTCCTACTGCTACCTGAGGCTGGTCTGCCATTGGCTGGTCCCGGTCACGTGAATCCGTCGTCAAGAGCAGCGTCTCCACCTTCTCCGAGGTCTGAGAGAGGAAGTGAAGATAAAGGAGAACATGAGATGCACAGGTGCGGGAGTTCTAACAGGTGTGACTGTAGCTCTGAGTCAGCATCACATCACACAAACATCACACTCACCCATGAAACACGTTTACACAGATTCATGATTTAACACGAGAATCTGAATAAGTCTGAAATGCATCTCGGTGCGACGGCGTTCCACAGATAAGCTGTGAACGAGACGTTTCCTCAGCTAAACATCGCAGCGCTGCAGCACGACGTTTCACAATGTAGAAAAAAATCTAGCTGGAGATTCCAGCTGTTGGACTGTGTTATATACCATGTTTAACAGAAGCTGATCGTCTGCCTGCAGCTGCGCCTGCAGCTGGAAACAACACCACAGAGAAAACCCCAAACCCAGAAACATGGTGTCTGCAGGGCTCACTGTCCAGGTCTCTATCAGAGTAATCCAGGTTTCTATCAGAGTAATCCTGGATTCATTAAACCAGGACAAGATTTTTACAGACATAACACAAAACTCTGATCATTGTTATGATGCTAATGCACATCTCTGTCCTGTTTCCTCATCATAAGCAAACCAGTTTGTCTTCTGGCAGACAGACAGGCAGACAGACACAGACAGGCAGACAGAGACACACACAGACAGGCAGACAGAGACAGACACACAGACAGGCAGACAGAGACAGACAGACACACAGACAGAGACAGACAGAGACAGGCAGACAGGCAGAGACAGACACACAGACAGACAGGCACCTTCAGCAGGTTGTGTTCTCTGACAGTCTTTTGTTCTCTGGCTGACTTCAGCAGAGCCGTCAGTTCAGGAGACATTTCATCAAATGTGGGTTTGGGCTGTGCGCACACATACACGCACACACACACACACACACGCACACGCACACGCACACACACACACACACACACGTGAGAGAGACAAGAGGTGGAAACTTCAGGTCTTCAAATGTTAGCTCTGATTTTTCACTAATATAATGAAGAATAATAAAAACAGATTCTCAGAAGAACCTGACAGGCTGCAGCCATGCAGGGGCGGGGCCAAATGGTGCATTATACAAGGGGGTGGGGCAATGATTCATTAGTAATTCATCTGTAATTACTAACCAGTGTTTGCTGGTGAGCATGTTTTCCATGTTTGCAATTAATAATAAACACATGATGCATCAAACGTCTGTTATACTTTATACTGCGAACAGACAGGCAGAGACGTTCCTCTACACACGGACAGCAGAGATAAACTGAGACAGAAGGACTAGAGACCTGTACCATGAAGCAAGTTCAACACACACCTGAATGTGATCATCACATCTGGCATGTTCATTTGTGATCAGATGAAATATTGATCAGTGCGTGGATCATGTTTGTGATCGAAGCATCAGAGGGAATTCTGTCCCGTTAAAGACTCTGTGTTCAGATGAAGCTGGAATATTCCTGATGGAGTTATTCAGAGAGACTCTCCCTCTGTATGGAAACCTCCAACAGGAAAAACCATCCCCTCACCTACAGAGAGACTGATGCTCTTTTGTCCCTGTCAGGATCCTGTAGGAAAGATTACTCAGTGTTTCCAGTGATCTGATTGGTCAGTAGTTTGGGCTGTTGACAGGTTTTGATCTGATCTTCTGAAGTTAACCTGATCTGGAGCAGGTTAGCTGCTGCATTAAGAAGTGAACCACCATCGTAACTCTGAGTTAAACCTGAAGTTATCTGGCTAACCACAGGTCCTGCTTCGTAGTACAGGACTCTGAACACACAAACAAATACACACATTCAGGAAGTGATGAAACAAAGCAACAAAACTACAAAACAAACACTGACCATAAAGCGTTATACACCCTGACAGGTTTAAATGTTACGGAGCTACGACTAAAACTGAAAGTTTGTTGTTGTTTTTTTTAA
Source organism: Toxotes jaculatrix (assembly GCF_017976425.1). Taxonomy (NCBI): domain Eukaryota; kingdom Metazoa; phylum Chordata; class Actinopteri; family Toxotidae; genus Toxotes; species Toxotes jaculatrix. Next base: position 52,749 of record NC_054413.1, read on the forward strand.
TTCTGATGTTTTCTGATTCCAGCGAAGTGAAAAGCAGCAAAAAACCAAAGTAACTAATCAAAGGAAGTGAAGAGTGAAAAAGCCCCACCCCCCGGCTGCCAAATAAAAACTGCCAATGAACAACAGCTAAATAAACCAATAAGAACAAAAATCAGCTGCTTCCTGTGCTCCATTTTGATCAGAAAAACAAAATGGTTTCTGTGAGGAGGTGAAAGGAGAAGCTGAGGAGAGTTTAAACTGAACACTGCAGCTCCACACCGCCTCCTGCTGGACTCACTGCAGCTCCACACCACCTCCTGTGGACTCACTGAACTCACTGCAGCTCCACACCGCCTCCTGTGGACTCACTGAACTCACTGCAGCTCCACACCGCCTCCTGTGGACTCACTGAACTCACTGCAGCTCCACACCACCCCCTGCTGGACTCACTGCAGCTCCACACCACCCCCTGCTGGACTCACTGAACTCACTGCAGCTCCACACCGCCTCCTGCTGGACTCACTGAACTCACAGCAACTCCACACCGCCCCCTGCTGGACTCACTGAACTCACTGCAGCTCCACACCGCCCCCTGCTGGACTCACTGAACTCACTGCAGCTCCACACCACCTCCTGCTGGAATCACTGAACTCACTGCAGCTCCACACCGCCTCCTGTGGACTCACTGAACTCACTGCAGCTCCACACCGCCTCCTGTGGACTCACTGAACTCACTGCAGCTCCACACCGCCTCCTGTGGACTCACTGAACTCACTGCAGCTCCACACCGCCTCCTGCTGGACTCACTGAACTCACTGCAGCTCCACACCACCCCCTGCTGGACTCACTGAACTCACAGCAGCTCCCCACCGCCTCCTGCTGGAATCACTGAACTCACTGCAGCTCCACACCACCTCCTGCTGGACTCACTGCAGCTCCACACCGCCTCCTGCTGGACTCACTGCAGCTCCACACCACCCCCTGCTGGACTCACTGAACTCACTGCAGCTCCACACCGCCTCCTGCTGGACTTACTGAACTCACTGCAGCTCCACACCGCCTCCTGTGGACTCACTGAACTCACTGCAGCTCCACACCACCACCTGCTGGAATCACTGAACTCACTGCAGCTCCACACCACCTCCTGCTGGACTCACTGCAGCTCCACACCACCCCCTGCTGGACTCACTGAACTCACTGCAGCTCCACACCACCCCCTGCTGGACTCACTGCAGCTCCACACTGCCTCCTGCTGGACTCACTCCAGGAGAAAACAGTCCAAACAGCAGAACCTGTCAGCTCTGGGAGGAGGAGTGGCCGTGATTGTAGTTTCCCTGTCACTGATCTGACTGATGAAACTTGATTAAAACCGTATTTCTGCATCATCTCAGCATGACATCAAAGCCCTGACTAACCTAACCCACACACCTGACCTTACATCCACCTTGTCCATCAGGTCTCAGCAGTTTCTCAGAGCTGAGGTGCTTAGTTTGAACAGGCTCAGGTGAGCCAGCATTCAGCCACACTTTGTTTCAGGGTTAACAGAGAAGGTCACTGTGTTTGCTCCTCATGCTGGTTTCCATGCTGACCACCAACCAGTCAATCAGCATACCACTCTGGTCATGGAAGGCGACTTTCTGCTCGGGGCGGGGCTTAGGTTCAGCTCGTCCACCGGTGATTTCGGACAGAGGAAGGGAGCAAGAGGTGACATCACAGAGACGGAGCCGCCTCCAAGGTCCAGCGCCCCAGCACCGTGTCCTCTGGTCTCACTGATGACATCACTGATGACGCCGGAGATGCCAAGCGGTGGCTCCAACGGCGAGGTTGGCGTCATCACCTCACGAATCGTGATCAGCGGTCCCCCTGTGATGACTTCATCAGCAGTAGACAGTGGGATGACTCGGACGTGCCGGCCCATACCAGTACTCGTTGTCATGGTGACATCTGAACTGTCATCTCTGGTCGTCATGGTGACAATCCAGCCCGAGGTGGTGTCGTAACTCTGCCCCACAGTGTAGCTCTTCTCTTTGATTGGCTGAGTGGGAGCTGGGTTTATGACCATGCCCTCCTGGAGCGCACAGGTGAGTAACATCAAACAAGGTGACAGGTGAGGAGCAGAGGTGAGGTGAGTACAGGTACGGTGACTTCACGCTCCCAATAAATGAACGTCTGCTCTGGCTCATTCAGTTCTACTGAAACTGAATGACTAACGGACTCCAGTGTTTCAGATCCAGATGTGCAGTTACTGAGTGATTACACTGTTTATCACCATATTCAGCACATGATCACAAACACACCTCAGTGTAGCTTTCAGCCTCAGCTCACCGTCTGTGAACAGTCTGACCAGCAGGTGTTGATGACCTGTTTCAGAGCTGTGAGATCAAATCCTTTCTCTGAACTACCTCCTTGGTAAATCTGTTGAATGGAAACGTGTTTGCTTGTGTTCCTCTGTTCTCACCCTAAATCACAGTTTAACACCTGGATGTACCTGCAGGATTTATGACATCACACCTGTTTGGAGTCAATCAGGATCCAGTGTGATGTGGAAACTTGAAGCCTACAGGTCACAAACAGACTTTACAGCAGAGCAGGAAACATCTGCTGTCAAGATGTTCAACTTTACAAAGCACCAGTTTCTACAGACGCACAGATTCTGACGTTTGCAGTCGATGAGGAGATGCTTCTGTTACTTCAACAATCTGAAACAACTTTATTGAACTTGTTTGTGGGGGGGGGAAAAAGCCATTTTCATTCACAGATTATTTTATACGTTTTGAAAAATGTGGAACATGTTCGGTGTTTTCAATATCTTTGTGTTGTGATGTCAGCTTAGTCGACCTACCTCAGTGGAGCTGCTGTCCAATGGGAGGGGCTGAGAGAGACAGACAGAGACAGAATGTTTACCAGCAAACAACAGGATGTGATACTGCACTTCAGACTGAATGTCCTCTGTTTCTTTGTCCTCACCTCATCCGGCTCCAGAGGTTCAATCATTGGGGAGTCATCAACCCCTCGTAGAGGTGAGGAGGCCAGGCGTTTGTCCCACTCTGTCACCCCCCCCCCTCCTCCTCCCCCCTCTAAAAAGGAGCGTCTGAGAGCGCTGATGGTGCTCTGAGGTTTCTGCATCTCCTCAGGACTCCCCAACGTGTCCTGAAGACACAAAGGTGAGAGGACAGATGAACACAGTCTGTGTGAGGAGAGAACAGGACAACATTAAGAATAATTAAATCTAACTTACCTGAGTTTTCAAATCTTCATCCTGATCAGACTGTCAGAGAGAGACAGACAGGTAGAGAGGCAGACAGACAGAAAGACAGTCAGGTTAATGTTGTGCACACAGTCTTAGTAACTGTACAGTCAGTGTACAGATGTACCTCAGAAGCTGTCAGATCTCCGTCCACAGCTGTATCAGTCAGCTCAGTCTAAACACAAACTCAACGTTAATATGAAGTCTGCGAGGGTGAGACGAACAGGTGAGACACATGGACACGAGTTTGTTACCTTGGTGTCCTGCTTCTGATGAGTCGGAGGACTCTGCTGAGAAATCTCTGTCACTCTGGTGTCCTCTTCCTCCTCTTGCTGCTGCTCTTCCTCCCTGTCTACCTCCATCACCTCCTCCACCACGAGCACATCCTCATCTAGGAGACAGAGGACAAAAAGAGGAGACAAGGAGTCAGTTGTTTCAGTTTGAGTCAGCTGATTTATTGTGCCTTCTCTAGTTTCTTGTTTGCTTACCTTGCTCCTCCCTCCTTTCCTCTGTCCTCTTCTCAGGTGTTACCATGGTGATGAGGTCACTGACAGCGATGGCTTTAGATGCTGCGTACAGCCCTGAGCCCATATCTACACACACACACACACACACACACACACACACACACACACACACACACACACACACACACACACACACACACACACACACACACACACACACAGCATCAGCACCCTCCGGGATGGTAACCATAGCAACCTTCAGCCAGCTGCAGCAACAGTTACCACAGCGACTGCTGTGATGCAGTCAGCGAGTCCTTCCTCATGTTCATCAGCAGCAAAGCATGACTTGCAGCTTGTTGCCAACGGCAACAGACGGGTTGCTCGTCTGCAACGGCACACGCAGCCAATCAGAGCCCAGGCGCATGCACAGGAGCATCACACTGCTTGTTAACCAGGACACAAGCAATGCTAACAATGCTAACAAAGCTATATGTGAAAGTCAGCCAGTTTGAGGGGGGAGGGACTGGACTCTGTGCTCCGTGCTGAGAAGACGGTTTCCTCTGTCCCGTCATGTATGTCACATGCTGTCATATTTATTCCTTTGAGGTATGTTTGCAGGGACGTGTCCATCGAGATCATGTACGATTTAACTCTTTACAGTAAAACTAGGTGAAGTAAAAGTCAGTGGAGTTTGATTGACAGTTCTGTTCTGACAGTTCTGCACACTTGTTCCTACCTGGACAGTCATGTGTGGGTAGTCAGCCCACCTGGCTGTCATGTGACAGCTCAGAGTCACATGACTCCAGGTGTGAATGAGTGATGAGTGGTTCTGGTGTCCAGCTTGTATTCCAGTCAAACGTAAACACAGATCAGTCCGTGTATTTCCTGTTGAATGTGAAGGTTTCTGATCTCCTCAGTGCTCACTGCAGTCAGTCTGATGTCCACTCACTGTCCAACCACTGCCCACTCAGTCAAAATGTCCTGGTGTCTGAACCAGTGACTCAGGTAGGAGACACAGGTGACCAAAGTCAACAGGTCACAAGGCTTCAAGACAGTTACTTCAATGTGTTATGACAAGGAAAACACCCATATCCCATCGCCTGCCCACAGTGGTGCCCCAAGGCTCAGTATTGCCCTTTGCACTGTAATTTGCACCACCCCCTGCACAGAGACTAGGGACTAGGCTGCAATTTTCTATTGCACCTCAGGGGATCAGAGATATCTTATAGCTTCCTTTCACAGTTTTGTTCAGGCTCCAGCTGAGGAACCTTCGAACAGCTTTTCTATCCATCTGCTCCGGAGAGCAACTTTTGAAGCTAGCTGAGAATTATCATGCTGAAGCTGGAGCAGACTAAAGCAGCATTAATGGAACTGGAGACTTAACATATGTTTTAACTGAAAGAGAAGCTGAAACTGAGCTGTGCCACGTCACACACTAACCTACCACCGAGCCTTTGCACATTATATATTCTTTGGTTGAAGACTCAGTTTGTCCTTATTTATAAGAGATAAATATATAATATAGGAACTTGATGGATCTGGTGTGTAACAGTACCAAGCAAATCAAAATGCTTACAACCACCGTGTATCTTTGTTCTTTAAAACATCTTCAACAATGATTTGGAAATCTTGGGTCACAGAGCTGACGCAGCTAACAACATTCACAATAACAAGTGAAACCATGGTAATAATGTTAATAATGCCTCAGAGGGTAACCCTGTGCAGCCACCTCCTTCCTGTCCAACACAAAGGAGAGGAGCTAAAACAGAAGATAAAACCCTGAAACCCTGTCCCATCACCAACTGAAACTACATCAGCAGAAGCAGAGCTGTGAGCTGATTGGACAGAAACGCAGCATTCCTCAACAAGCTGAATGAAGTGAAGCATTCACAGCTGTGGCCAATCACAGAGCAGCGCTGCAGTACAACTGTAGCAGCAATGACATCTACCTGTGTGTGTACCACCGTTGGCTTTGGGGGAAGCTGTGTTGGCTGGAGAGCCAATCAGAGAGGGTGTGGGCGTGGTCCTCAGGCCTGAGGACCAATCAAAAACTCAGGTCACCAACAAGTACAAGAAAGAAGTGATGAAGGGCAGAGCTAGGCTACTTTACCTGAACAGCTGGTTGACCATTTCTGGTACTGCAGCTACTACTAAGTGCAGTTTTGTAACTGGGATCAGATCTAATACCAGTATGATAACTCTACCTACAAGAGTCAGAACCACTACTACCACCACTGAGACTGGGACTACTACCAAAGGGGCCAGTAGTAATCCTATCAAGAACAGCACTACTGATGGGACCTTTAATACTTCTACTAACACCAGTATTACCCCAGTGAAGTACCTTCACCACTGGGACCACCACTACTCCTGGAACCAGTACTACGAGGATCAGTACCTCCGTCAAGGCTGCGGCTCAGCATATTCCTCCTGCTGATGCATCGTGGGAAATGCGGCGCAGGTCTGGAGATCTGAGCGCTGGCTCTACGACTCTGAATCTGAGTCCGACCACTGTACCGAAACTTTGAACCCAGAGACAGAAACTTCTTAGGAGGGTCCTCTGGAGACAACAGCCTGAGAGACAAAGAGATCAGGGGTGGGTGGGGGACGGTGGTAGAGGTTGTGAGAGACAGATCACATCGTGACTTTAAACACATCACACGTCACACCACGACCTAAAACACGCCACAACTGACCTGAAGAAAGAGTGATGCTCCACACACACCTTCCACAGCCTCTTCGCCGCTCTGTGGTTCAACAATTTGAAACCAATCGTAGACTCAAACTGGTCAAACTGGACAAAGAGAGAGAGACAAATATCACTAAATTTGAAATTCAATTTTGAACTTTTCTTCTGTGGTGTTGAGGTGTGTGCCGGCGTCTCACCTCTCCAGGTCGAATCTTAATGTAGAAGTTGTTTCTTTTGTATGAAATCTTCAGGATCTTCGGCCACGAGAATCTGTTGATCCTCAATCTGTCCCTGTAGACCAGCAGACCACTACTGCACACACCAAGCATGATGGCCACGCCCTCCGAGTCCTACACACACACACACACACACACACACACACACACACACACACACACACACACACACACACTTTATTACTGTGTGGACACCACTTTGTAAGTTCTTAGTGAGGGCTAACACTTTCACTGGAGCCAGAATTGCCCCCAAAAAAACTCAGGACATTATTTCACTTTTCCAAAAATAATAAAGCAAATAAATTTTATTTTCCAGGTTCGGACGCAGAGTTTCCTTTGCAGCCACCTTATTTTTCCAGTTAACCCCGAACACTTCAGCATTTCTCCAGTTTTAACTCATTTGATATGATTCAAATTTGGACCATATGTACATTTCACATGTATGAAAACACAGTTTTAGAGCTTTTGGACTTGAGCGTTTTAATGTGACGAAGCTGATTTTGATTTATTATATTACACACACCTTTCTGACAAACTCCAGGGTTAGAATCAGTTCAATAAACTGTTAGCCATTTAATTATTTAAAAAATGAAATTATTTCTTCTACAGATGAAAATTAGCTGGTAGATAACTCTGGCATGGCTGAGAGCTATGCACTGTCCCTGTTAAATAAACAAATAAATAAAAAATAAATAACTACTATTTATCCAGTGTGTTGTACTGAACCTAAGAAAATATTTCCTAATATCACTGGACTTTGTACAAGATGTGAAACCAGAATTACTTTATTTGAACGTCGAAAGTCAAACAGCAAATGTGATGTTTAGTCTGAACTCAGCAGAAGCAACGACTCAGAGCCCAACACTGAAACCAACAGTGAATCCGGTTCATGAGGATTTTTCTGCCACTACTGAAAAAACTGAGCAACTTCCTTTAACATTCAAGGAACGATGCTGATCCATCTGCCATCATAACCAGAAATAAACTCAGTGTCCACTTTATTAGGTACTCTGGTGCAGTCTTTTACAATACGGTACAACTGTTGCGCCAAAAAGTCAAGTTTGATAAAACAGATGAATTCAACTCTAAAACTCCTCTCAGGAGAATTTAGTCCAACACACGTCACATAGTACGACAACTACGAGCTCCAAGACAAGAACCGAATATTCTACTGAAACTACTGAAATTAGACCTAACACGACGCAACAGTTACAACAATACTGACCCAGCTGCTTGGAAATAATACATCAGACTGAACAACAGAACTTTCCTGTTTTTGTTTTTGAGATACAGAGGTGAACAGTTGGTTCTTTACATATTTCCAGTGGCAGCTGCTCAGAACTGATTCTGCTTCATGTTTCTGGAGGAACAGTTCAGAGTGAAGCGCTGTCCCAGCTGTCGCACACCTGCAACACAAATTACAAATGTAAAAAGGTACAAAGTGATGAGCAGTCATTTATAATTTATGGATGGTTTTATCTTCTTCCTTGTTGGGTGTGTTTTCCTGGATGCAGCTTTTCAGAGGACGGCACAGGTGGGCACACCTGCTGGGAAACTGACCTGAGGCTCTGACCAGCTGTTTTAAATGACTGTCCTTCCTGTGACAGCTTCCCAGTTACAGAGCTGGAGAAAACACTGCACTGACACTTGCTGACTAGGTTTTTTTGCTGATTACATACTTTTATATCAATGATAAATTCAATGAAGCAACTATTTACTGAATCCAGTGAACGGATGAATTATCGGTGTCTTTTGGAACTGAGAGTATGTTCACAAACCTTCTGGAGCAGTGAGAGAAGAAAACAATGTCACTGAAGAGCGACATGACAAAGATTCATTCTTAGCAAAGCAACACAAGCATCATGTTACAGCAGCAGAAACAAACTGCAGCTACAGAAAAGCTGTTTCCTGCTTTCTCTGTGCTCGCTGCTGTGTCACCTCAGTATTACCCACACTTCACCCTGCTCACACATACACTAATACCAGTGATTCACAGTCTGCACAGTGTTTTACTGTTATACCATGTGATACAATAAGAAGGCATTGTGTGGTGTAGCACAGGGCAAACAACACATCACATCACAACACACATCCTCATACTTCTAATCTTAGCTCTGCCTGTTAATGTTAACAGAGATATTAATGTGGACCTCGTTAAAGTCTCATGAATTTAGACAATTGATTCAAATCGTTTAGTTTAGTTTTTTTTTTTTTGCCCAGCTGATTTCATGTCTCCTTTTTCTGGAATACATAAAGTTACCTGAGCTCCTCGTCATCAGCGCTGGGTCGATGTAAAAGGCTCTGCCTGAATTTCTGCCCAGACAACAGCTTTCATCACCTGAGGGATCCAAGGTCAACGGCATCCAAACCATGACTGGATCCTCCTGAAGACTCATGAGACACGTGCCCTGCAAGACAAAAACCTCAAACTGTATGTACCACCTTAAATCTTAAATGTGTGAGCAAACCTTCAGCCACCTGCACAGAAAGTGATGGAGCCCTGGACAGACACAAAACTTTTACGGGAAAAAAAAAAACTGACAAAAAAACTCTACATTGATCTGTAATAATATGGATTTAAAATTTTTTGATTAATCATTAAGAAACACACCTAAACTGAATATTTAGCTTCTCCAAAGTGAAGATTTCCTGAATCTTCCATAAATCTAATATCTTGGAGTTTTTGACTGTTGGACAGCCAACAGAAAAAAAAAAAAAAGACGTCAGACTTTTCAGGCAAATAATTGGCAAATGAATCAATAATGGAACTTAGACCAAGAACAACGGAAAACCTACCGCTCCCTCGTTTCAGCTTTTTCTGCTCATTCTCTGGAAAACAGATAAAGATGTTACCGCCTCAGTCACAGAACATCCATCAAAACAAACAAAAAACTTCAGTACAAAGTTTCAACCCTGAAACTTTAACCTGTTTAAGGAGGCAGTGAGAACTCAGGCTGAGCCTGATTCATTTCATACATCAGTTCACAAACTGTTAGCTATGGTTAAAGAACAGCTGACTCAGCAGAGCATGTGTTCACTGAAACCCAGTTAGGTTTAAATAAAGTTGCTCTGATTCAAACAAGATATCTTCCACTTAAACCACAGTCTGTATAAAACATGGACGTAGCACCCGTGACGTCACCCATCGGTTTCGGGGAGTCGGTTTTGTGACCAAACCATGGGCATTGGAGCGGCGCCATTTTAGATTTTAGCGGGAGTGTACTTTCCATATCTGGCGGAGAGGCGGTTACTCTATGGGTCAGCCGGCCGAGAACCCGCCCACTTAGCTCGGAGCAACCGAGCTAGCCTAAGGCTAATCAGCTAGGCTAACAAGCTAAGCGGCAGGTAGATTTTATTGCACTTAAAGTGACATAACGAGTGTAGCTGTCACCAGTGTTCACCTGGTTCACTGTGTGGCACACTACTCTTAAAAACATCGTAATGTTGCTGCTAAGTTTTAAACATGACTGTTTCAGATAGAGAGGTTTTAGGTGGAGCTGCAGGATTATGATAAAAATAATGATAATATATTAAAATATTTAATATTTACCGGCTTTCACCGCTGCCTCCATCCACTATCCACCTACAGTTACAGCAGCACACAAACAACAGCAGCCGCTTACTGACGGAGCTGCTCTGTCCATGCAATGTCGGACTTTTTAAATAGAAAAATGAGACCAAATAAAATTGTAGCCTAGTATTCACACGATAAACGGACTCTGAGAGCACGGAACACACCGAAGCAGCGTTCCTAACATTAGCTGCTCCGGTCCTCTATCTGTATCAGCAGCGACCAGAGACCGGTAATGAAGTCATAAGCTAGCGGCTAAATATGCTAATACATGCTAATTAGCGCAAACATCCAGGTAAAATAGTGAGAAATTTACTAACCGTAACACAGACTCCTTCGACGGTCGGTTAGTACAGTCTACACTACAACAAGCCATACTGTCACAGAAACCTATCCGAACATTGGCAAACAAACACGGACGCTGGAGGTAGCCGGAGGCCTCTGGATGTAGCCGCCTAGCCCAGCCAATGCTTTAGCAAAGAGCTAACTGCCTGTCTAAGCTAGCACTCAACGTAACCACTAAGCCCAACCTCCTGAACTCCCGCCTTGAAACCCTGTTTGGCGCCGTTCACTGTAACATTTTAGAAACAGCTTCTCATTCAGAGTCGCTGCGAGCACGAGATGAATATCAGCGTCGCTCACAATAAAAACCACTTCAGCGTTAAACTGCGTTTCTTGGCTAATTCTTCTAGACTTGTCTAAACTGGTTCCAGCAGAAGCTTAATTCGTTAGAGACGCACCTGACACACCTGCTTCGTGTCGCCCGCCACAAACCGACTTTATTCGGTTAAACTCGGAGGTTAAACTGACTGTTTGCTGAACCAAGCCGTTAAACTAACGTTAACTAAACCGTTTCAGTCGAGCTGAGAGCTGCTGCAGACTTTTAAAACTCACAAAATTCAATAAAAATCAAGCCCGTCTCACCTGAATCCGCCGCACGCTGGATCTCCGCGGACGCAAGTGCGCTGCTGTCGGTCTGCTCGTTCACGTTTCTCACGGTGCATTCACGTCCCCACGGACAATGCAGGACTGTGGGTCTTCATGTTGGAGGGAAATTGTTTCAACCCTCATTAAATAAATCTCTCATTTTAAATACATACAACTATATATTAGGACCGTTTGTCATCCATGTCAGAGGATGACTTGACTCACTCCCAGGCCGATACAATTATTACTGTTGTTGTTCTGGATAATTTGTGCTGTATGAAGTGCTTCAGCAGGTCGCAGCTTTACGCATGTTCAGTCAGGGCACGTGAAGCCTGTGAAATCCCACATCCCCTGAATGGAGCATCATCTGCTGAGAAACGTTTGCAGGTGCAGCAATTTGATTGTTTCCTCCTCCCACCGTAACTGAGCTGGACCAATGTTCCAACAGGACTTTACACCTCATGCTGCTTATTTTACATTTGGACTCTTATTGTTTTACTTTATATTTTACATCATTATGTTTGTAATATTACTGTGTATTATTATTATCATTCACACAAAGTGATTTTACTTGAAATGCATGTCATTAAAATGTAGATAATATTTAAGATATTCTGGTTTGAGCAAACACCTGAACACACCTGCAGGTCATTTAGAGTCAACGATGCCCTGATCTGCATGTGTTTGGATTGAGGCAGAAAGCCACAGGATATTCACATGTTCAAAGTTATCAATGATTTAAGCTTATACTAAACTGGCAAGATACAATTATGTCACGTGAACTTTCATACAAACTTTCTTTGTAGATCACAGTAAAACCAAAGGCTCTGTATCACACTGCCTCTGTGAAAGTATAAAGTTAGTGTTAGTTTATACTGTGTGATGCTTTTATTGCACTAACACCGAGGCTTTAGTTGACAGTGGTCAAATGAATAAAAAGAGACATTTGAACCACTGTGAGACAGCAGGGGGTTAAATCACACTGGCTCCAATAAAACATGAACCACTGAGAAACTGCAAACAAACATGTTTGATGACTCGTGGATTAAAGAGCTCAGGTTCGGGGCGGGGGGGAGGTTAACGTGAAAATGTTTCTGAATAACCAACAACAGGAAACACAACAAGGACATGAAGATGTTTGTATGAACACTCACATAGAAACAGACCTACACACAGGAAACAGTCTTACCTCTGACTTAGCTGGAGACAAGCAATCAAAGCGGCTTCCTACCATCTAATCCATTCAGACAGACATGCAGGCAGACAGGCAGACAGACAGACAGACAGGCAGACAAAACAAAAAGATAGAAAAGAAGAACAGCTGGTCTAAATGTAGCTCACCACTCAAAGACAGCAGTGTTAGCTCTACTACTGTGACTGAAACCTGTCAAAGCATTAAAGGCAACGCTACTGTCCTCTGTCCTCAGCCCCCTGAAGGATCTACTGCTGCGTCTACCAGCCGTGTCCAATGTCCAATGCTTAGGTCCCTTTTCACACTTTAACCCTCTGGGTCCATTGTTGTGTGATCAATCTGTGACCAGGTCTCTGTGGACCAGTTGGACCTGTCTGGGGACCAGTTGGACCTGTCTGTGGACCAGTTGGACCTGTGTGGGGACCAGTTGGACCTGTCTGGTGACCAGTTGGACCTATTGCTGACTCAGATCTGACCAACAAGAACCAGATGAAACTGCTCTGTGTTACTGAGGCACTAACTCAATGAAAACCAGCCATGATGGAAAAATCATTACTGTTATACAAACACACAGATGTGATTGATCATGGACAGGAAGTGGGTCACATACTGGTGATTGATCAGATTGTTGTGGAGCAGAGAGCAGCAGCACATTCCCACTGTGCGCTCTTTGCTTTTATATTTTCATTTAGAGATAAATTTATTGACACTACTGATTTAAATAAATATATATAGCTACATGTCGGCCCTGTGATTGGCCGGCGACCAGTCCAGGGCCCCGCCTCTCGCCCCATAGTCAGCTGGGATAGGCTCCACCTCCCCGCGACCCTGACAGATGGATATATATCATATAAACTCAAACATGCACCACCTGCTGATACTGAATAAACTGGTTTCCAGCCTTTAAAGCTTGTTAAGGTCCAGCAGGATAAAAATTACACATGAATTTAAAGCCGAATAAACCTTTAGCATCAACAACCATCAAACCCACACAAGAAGCAACCGACAAACCACACACAACACACTCAAACTAAGATGAACAAACATAAAACATCAACAATGTGACACCTGGAATAAATCCTGTTTTGGTCTGTTTTATCCATCACACTGACTGATGCCTTTGTGTGTGTCTGTGTGTGTCTGTGTGTGTCTGTGTGTGTGTGTGTGTGTGTTACCTTCGCGTGATGAAGGTCGACTCCGTACATAGAAAGCTTCTTTACGTTTTCCAGGAAGTGCATCTCTGCCTCAGCAGGTGTCATTCCTCTGAAACACAGTCACATGTTGAAGTGCTGCTGTTGAGCCTGCGGCCTGCTGGGAAATGCACGTTCTCTGTTTGAGCTTCAGGCCTCAGGTTTGTACCTGTAGCTTCTGTGCAGCTCCGTGATCTTCTCCTCCATTTCTTTGGTTTGATTGGGAGCAAAACAAAGTTCACTGACGTAATCTGAGCCACACTCGTCTGAAATACACAGAGAGACAGACAGGTGGTCAGGACACATGTGAACATATGTCCAAAGGCTACAGCAGAGCAGGGGACTGTCCTTACCGGGGTCGTAGTCTCCAAGCTCTGACTGGACGGTGTAGGAGCCGAGGACGGTGTGAGTCGCAAACGAACAAGGAAGGCGACCAGAGACTATATCCTGTCTGAGCTGGAGACACAGGAAGTATCTGCAGACAGACAGACAGGGTAAAGGGCACACCAGGTGAAAATGTGAGACAATGTTGAGCTTGAATTGACAGGTGAGTGAACCTACCTGGTGATGTCCTCAGACAGCTGGGCGGGGTCAGGGGGGTAAAACTTTACATTAAAGAAGAAGTTCCAGGGGACACCTGAGAGACGGAGAGGAGGGAATCATTTCACACAGCAGTTAACCTGAACCAACTGGACAGTCTGATGGACAGAGTGTTGGACAGACTGTTGGACAGTGGATGTTGGACAAACTCACCTCTGACCTGCTTCTTCATCTCCTTTGCTGGATCCAACCAGTTCTAGAAGACAAAGGTCAAAGGTCAGAGCTCAGACAGACAGGTTAGAGAGACAGACAGGTAAAGAGACAGACCTTATTGTTGTCGGCGTCTCTGAAGGACAAAGCGAAGTAGTCTTTCTCCAGCAGATTGACGTGTTCACAGACCTTCTCAAACAGCTGCAGACCACGAGCTCGCTTCTAAAACCAGGAGAGGAAACGTTTAACGGACGTTTACTGCACATGCTCGCCATCACCATCATCATCGTCAACATCACCATCGTCATCGTCAACATCACCATCATCATCGTCACTATCATCGTCTTCATCATTGTCATCGTCCCTCAGGGTGCAGTTCTGCTAAGCGTCACTTTTTTGGAGATTTTGCTCCTGTCTCCACCTGTCTGACCCGTCTCCACCTGTCTGTCCCGTCTCCACCTGTCTCACCCGTCTCCACCTGTCTCACCCTGTCTGACCCGTCTCACCCTGTCTGACCCGTCTCCACCTGTCTCACCTCCACAGTGCAGGTGAAGAGCGAGCCGTCCAGCAGGGTGACTCTCGCCTGCATCGTCCTGAAGCTCAGTGGGTTTCTGGCTGGAGAGCGAGCGATCCGACTGCTCGACGACAGGTGACTGGCTGAATCCTCGGCAAATGAGCTCTGAGCCTGGCTTTGGGTTGGCGCGCCGTCCCCACCCTGAGAACACAGGAAGTGATGTCACATTTCACATTCCTGATTGACAATCTATAAAGAGATTGTTTACATTTATTGATTATTTCTTTGTGTTCTTACCTGTTTAGGTGTGGAGTGGGCGGCGGCTTCGGGGAAAGACTCTGCCTCTTTTGGCTGGGCCTCCTGTGGCTCACCTGGCTCTGTTGTCATGGTGATTCACCTGAAAGAGCGTTGCCATGATTACCGAATGAATGACGTGACATGAGAACGGGATCGAGTGGCTGTGAAGGAAATGCTGTGTTCAGGTGCCGTCGGAAACAGGAGACTTGTTATTCCAACTTTAATCTGAACTCAAATGTGTGAATCATTTCTATTGATCTGTTCAAAAGATTTCGGTCAGACAGAAAGTTCAGATTTCCAAGTGGTATTTGAACGCATTGGTTATTATCTGTTGACCCCTCCAGCTGTCAGGTGAAGGGTTACCATGGTAACTAGGGTGGGGCGAGCGGGGGGGGGGGGGGGGGGGGGGGGAGTCAGAGAGGGAGATTAGGACTGAGAGACAATCTAATGTAATCTGGTTTGGACTGACAGCAGACGACAGTGATGATGATGATGATGATGTGGGTCAAAGGAGCAGACCACATCTCCCTGGGGGGGGGGGGGGGGGGGCTCGGTCATCAAATCAAACTCCAGCAATCCGGAATAAAAACAGATGTTTGAGATGAAATCACGTGACACACGTTTACAGAGTCACGTTAAACGGTCTAACGGAGACATGATGTCCCGGTGAGGGTGAGTCCGAGTCTTTGTCCTGCAGCAGGAAACACCCCGCTGCAACACACACACACATACACACACACACACGGACCCGCAGTGTGATGAAGCAGAAATGATGCTCGCTCTCTCTAAAGATCGATAACAAACTGATAATCAGATCTATCAGTGATCAATAATTCCCCCTCCTCCTCTGTAAATCAAACCATCATCTTTACCTGTCCTCGTGCAGGACGCTCGCCCTCTTCCTCCCGGTAACGAAGGCTTTTTTTTTTACTACGTCATCACTCAGTCCACGGCACCGCAGGGCGGCGGAGCAGTGACGTCATGACGCACGCTGCGGGGCCAGCTGTTTGTATTGATTTTATTTGTGATTGTTTACTGTTTGTGTTTTCACTTCAGCTGCTACACATCGTTTCACTGCTGTTTCCTCAGGGATCAATAAAGTTTCTAACCCTTTTTAGACTCCGCCCTAAAACTCATCGTCACGTGAACCATTAAACATCATATACAGACATTATATTCAGGCCTCGGGCTGTAGGTGAACTGGTGATTAATAATCATTTCATTACATAACAACAACAAAGAAGTAATATGATGTTATTATACACTGGACTGCTGAAAAAATCAATCTTCTGTGTGTGTGTGTGTGTGTGTGTGTGTGTGTGTGTGTGTGTGTGTGTGTGTGTGATTTACTTACCAGTAAATTGGAGGCAGGAAGAGATTCATCCAGAGAAGAAGAGGAGGAGGAAGAGGAGGAGGAGGAGGAGGAAGACATCATGTCAGTTTATTTCATGTGATTATTTGTATTCAAAGCAGATATTTGAGAAACGTGAATTTAAAACAGATTAAAGTAAATGAATAATAATTTGAATAAAAGTTTGCACTTTCATTCTGTTACTTCTCACAGATTCACAGAAGCACGAGAGTAAATATGAAATATTCAGATTTAAACTTGGGTCTGAGTCTCAGTGGTTTGAAGGTCAGAGACAAACAGCTGCAGCAGGTCACTGGAACTGACGGATCAGATGCTCATTCAATAAAACATGATGATGATGATGATGAAGCACAGATCGGACGCCATGAAACAGCGACATCACTGAAACACACACACACACACTCAGTATGAACAAGTGTTTTACCTGTGCAGGTGTTCAGGGGACAGCTCAGACGAAGATGATGAAGGTTAAAATGATTCCTGTAGGTTTTACTCGTCCTCTCTCTGTCTGCTGTTTGGACGGATTATTGGTTTTTACTCTGACACATCAGACCCCGCCCACAGAGATTACCCCCCGCCCCCACCCCACCAAATACACACATACTGTTCAATCCCGGGGGGGGGGTAATACAGCTGCTCTGGATTTACTTAGTCATGATGGTCTCCCTGCAAAGGACTGTGGGATTGGTAGCAGTAATACTGAACACCATGGATGCCCGGGGGGTGGTGGTGGGTGCGGGGGGCGGGGGGGGGGGCAGGACGGTGGTACCCGGACACCGGACAAACATCATCAGGAGGCGTTCACAGGCTCAGCTCCTCTGTCTCTACTTTTATCAGCTGCTCACACTTTTCTGTGACTTTTTGTCAAAAACGCTCGAATCAGAAAATCCAGATCCTTTTTGGACAAAGCTCGGCTCCTGTAGCAGAGTCCGAGTGTTTGGACCTGCAGCGTCCGGACTCTAAGGTCCAGGAGACATCTGAGGTGAAGAGGATGTTCTGTGGCTGTGAATCTCTGCGCTCAGAGACGGAACATTATCAACAACAACAACAACAAGCACGCTCGTGTCTGTCAGTGCTAATAACAGAGTTTTAGTGTCATTAAGAATGAATGAAAATATCTTTAAATCAGATAAAATCTCTTTCACGTGCAGCGGAAGACGCTGCGGTGAAAGGACATGAACATGGACAGAGACACTCACACACAGCTGAGTGTCTCTGAACAGAGCAGCTTCTGTTCCTGCAGCAGCAAACAGCCCGGTCCTGGCGGGCGGAGCTGTAGCGCCTCCCAGAGGACAGAGGCTGAGACACATGAGCGAAGTGATGGGCTGGGGTCTTTACTGTTCTCTGGACGTCCAGAGGACGGACTGAGACGTCGGTGTGAAGCTATAGGAGGAGGATTCGGTGTCTGCAGGGCTCCGAGTAATGTCTGTAAACTTTTGTCCATATTTAATAAATAGATTTATTGATTATTAATCTCAGTTCTATTTATGACTATTGGAGGGGGCGTGTTCTCAGGTTCTGATTTAAAATGAGTCGCTCCTCCATCGTGCCCTCTGATTGGCCGCGGAAGCTGTCAGCTAGATGGCAGGCGGGGCTCGTGGGTCGATCGAGCCGCCCCTATTGGTCTGAACCTACTGATCTGGATTCAGCGAGTGTTTCTGAGCGGCGGTGTGTTTTTCAGCGGAGAGAGGGAGACTGAAGAAAAAGAGAAGAAAAGAAAGTTCAGTCTCCTCCAGGTTGTTTGCTTTTCTGCAGGAAAACAGACAGAAGAAGAAGAAGAATTTGTTTGTGGAGAAAAAACAAAGTCAAAGAAATTCTGTTTTTCTGTTTTTCTGGGATTTTAGAGTTTTTACCCCAGAAAATTATCTTCTGCTGCCGGAGAGGACCCAGACCTTCAGACAGACAGACAGGAGGAGAGACAGACAGACAGACAGACAGACGGACAGGAGGAGAGAGAAACAACTTCCTGAAATCTTCCACCTTTAATTTTAAACAGAGACTGAGACACTCAGCATCTGTCTCTTCGTGTACCCGTCTGTCTCTCAGCCTGTCCGTCGGTCTGTCTGTGAGTCCCGAAGGACGGAAGATGTCACTGGGGTGTGTCGTCGCTCGTATTCGGACCTGCGGCTTCTCCGGCGGACACACAGCGTTCTGACAGCTGCTGCTGAGGGAGAACCAGAACCGGGACTGGATTTCGATCTGGATCTGTAAACCCCGGATTAAATCGTGGATTGGTACCGGAGGGGACTGAGCCGGGTTCAGGATGTCCTCAGAGCTGGCTGTAGGTCTGGTCTTCAGGGTTCTGCTGCCCCTCGGTTTGACTGCAGGTAAGATCAGATGCAGCTGATAAACCTTGAGGAAATCCTCAGACTGAGGTTCAACAAAGTTCCTGCTGGGACTCACACGTTCATCCAGCTGTGGAGCCAGCTGTCAGGCCGCCATCTTGGTTTGGCTTTGCTTCAAGAAGATTTAGAGTTTGAGAAAGATGACAGAGGTTAAAGCGTTTCAGAGCGTGATTTCAAAAACTTCCACAGAGAGACATCAGGGGACCCAGTCTGTCCCAGGAACCAGGCTCCACCGCTTTCTGTCCAATGAGGAAACAGAAAATTCAGCTTCACATCATTCAGCTGAAACTGACACACACAGTTATAAGAGCAGTCACACACACACACACACACACACACACACACACACAGGTGGAGGTAACAGCAGCAGCACAGAGGAGCTGTGATCAGCTGATGATAACACGCTCTGATCACAGGGATCTGTGACTGACAGGAAGACAGACAGCATAAAACTCTGAGTCACAGTCTGAGGACAAATGTCTTCCTCCATCCACACACACACACAAAGAGTTTACAGCTGTGTGTGTGTGTGTGTGTGAAAGGTGGGAGGGGGCAGACAGGAAGAGTGCAACCCCCTCTTTAACCTCCCTTCCCCCAACACACACAGATTGGTTCCACTTTCTCAGGTAACAACGTGTGTGTGTGTGGTTAGCAGTGTGTCAACATACACACACCTCCGCTTCCCTCTGGAATGTGAGGCACTTTAAAGGGAAATTCCACCTTAAAACTGATTTAAAGGCTCCACACAGGAAGGTGATGGGACATGCTGATGTCTCTCTGTGGACTGAGGGAGGACAGAGGTGCAGTTCATTCCACAGACACACTCACACTGACAGCACAGAAAAAGGAAATGAAACGTGATGACAACAGATCACATGACGACTTTCCTAACGTGTCACATGTAACGATCTGATCAGATCTGATTGGATTGTATTGATCAGCCTGCTCTCTGTCAGAATCGCTCTGATCGATTCAGACTTCGATTGATTTATCGGCTGATTATTGATTCATGTGATTCACAGCTTGCGTGCTGCGGTACAACGGATTCTCTCTGGTCTACGTCCTCCTGCTGCTGCTGCTGCCTCTGCTGCCCGAGCCCTGCTCCACCACAGGTACCAATAATCAATACTGATCAATACTGATCAATACTGATCTGTGCTGTAACATGTGACACCTGGATGATGATGATGCCAGTTACCTGAAGCTGCTGTTCAGCTGCATCGTGACGGCAGCACACGGAGGGAGAGACAGAGAGACAGACAGAGAGGGAGAGACAGACAGACAGACAGAGACAGACAGTCAGACAGACAGAGACAGACAGAGACAGACAGGTCTCTCCATCACTGCTGCCCATAAAGTTGTTGTTGTTTGTTTTCTCTCCTCTTCTTATTCCTGTTTACACGTCATCACGGAAACTGATCAATAAAGTTTTGAGAAGATTTTCACTTTATCAATCAATAATAAATCAAACTATTACAATCACTTCATGAGCAGAGCTCAGACATTTTTACTCCAACTCTAAGGACGACAGCGTCTGAAGATATGTCACTGATGACATCATGATAATTATATGTTGTTTAGTGATGATGTCACTGACTGAGGACAGGAAATGGACCAGACCCAACCTGCCTGAGGGACACACACACACACACACACAGACACAGAGACACACAGACACACACACACACACACACAGACACACACACACACAGTGTCTGTGCTGACGACAGGATGCTGGTTGGTTCCTGGAGGATCTTCCTGAGGAAACACAGAGAATAGAGAGGTCACCTGACCTCACCGGACAAGTGTCCACAAAATGTTTTCATTAGAAACAGGAAGTAAGGACAATCCCATCAAAATAAAAGCCATGTTGTTGCACAGCGTGTACCTCACCGTGATGAAATCCTGCAGGTGTGACAGAGATCAAAGGACTCACCTGAACACATCACTGAGGAACAGCTGTGGTTTACATCACTTCCTGTCTCTGCCAGTTTTTCAAATTAAAATGAGGTCTGTGTCTCCCAGGTAACACGAGTCGCTGTGTGATGGCTTCATGTGTCTCAAGCTTCCTCTTCCTGTTACTGCAGTCCTTCTTCCAGCTGACCACAGCAACGCTGCAACCCGAGTACAACTGTAAGACACACCGGTCTGTCTGTACACCTGTCTGTCTCTCTGTGTCTCTGTGTATTCATGTACAACCTGTCTGTCCGCAGGTACGTCGTTGCAGAAAGCTCTCAGTCAGCTCGGCCTGGTCAGGTAAGAAAGACATCATTTGACACAAAGACAGACAGGTGAGACAGACAGACAGGTCAGACATATACACCCTACCTGTTATTTATTTAACAACAAACTGATTCAGACATGATGACTGATGAACTACTTTCTGTCTGAAACACTCACTCACTCACACACACACACACTCACTCACTCACACACACACACACACACACACACACAGACACACACACACACACACACACACACACTCAGTTGTGTCTGTTCCCAGTTAAACTTTACTGACACATCAAAGAGAAAGACTGCAGACATGTGGTTTGCTGTGTGTGTGTGTGTGTGTGTGTGTGTGTGTGTGTGTGTGTTGCTGACTCAGCTCCTGTAAAACATCAGTGTATAATTTCATACATGTAGGAGGCGGTGTGTTTGTGACTGAGGAGACGTGGTGCCGCCTCTTCCTGTGTGTGAAGAGAAGCTTCCTGCTCAGAGAGTGTTTCCAGTCCAGGTTCTGACTGATCTGTGATCTGTTCGCGGCTCGTCTCTGTGTTAGAGGCTCAGTTACATAAATAACCACAGCTGTATAAAATCTCTGTGACCATCAGATAATAAAACATCTGAGACTGAAAGAGTCGTCGCTCTTTCAGTCTCAGTAAATGATTTTTCTGCCAACAATGTTTACATAAACAGGAAGTATGGGCAACTACCAAAATAAGAGCCATGTTGTTGTAGCAGTCTGTGCCTGAGAGAGACGGACCGTAACAACCTCACTGACATCCAGTCCTCTGAGAGAGTGTGTGTGTGTGTGTGTGAGCAGTAGGAGGTTCACACAGTAGTCTCTCTGTCTGGACTACATGGCTCTGAAACACCTACACACACCAATAAACACAGAGTTACACACACACACACACACACTGCTGCTGAGCCACATGTTCATATCCAGCTGTTTGTGTCCTGATTCAGAAACAAACATCTGCAGCGGCTGAATCCGACCTGAGAACAGAGAAAACTGTTTGTTTCTCAGCTTTTTGTTCAATTTCACTGATTTAATTTGTCTTTGATCACTTTGCTGTTATTTATTGTTGTTTTGTTATTGACTGATTTTTCTGGATTGTGAATTGAAGATGTTTCACGTCTTTAAGACAGACAGTTATTTATTTATAATATAAACAGCATATAAACATGTAATAACTTGTTTATCAGAAATTATAACGTAGTTATAAAATATAAGAACATGTTGAAGTTTGTTCACTAACATTTCATATCAGCTGCATTTTCTCCTGACGACGTATGATTTGTTAAACTGAGGCTGATGTTTGAACAGCAGCTTCACTGATGTGTTAGAGCTGGAAACATGAACTGTCAGAGACCAGGACAGAACGTGGAGACACGTTCTGTCCTGGTCTCAGCTGCAGCAGAGTCCGTCAGAGATCAGGACAGAACGTGGAGACACAGCTCTGATGAAAACTTTCACTGTTTCTGGATCAGAGAAAAAAACATGAGAACAAACTGTGTCTCAGTCTGACAGGAAGTGATGCAGGCTCAGCGGTGAGACAGGTGTTTCCAGATGTTGGTGTGTTGTTTGTCAGTCTGCTGACCTGGAGGCTGATCGTGAGACTGAACACGGACACACACACACAGGTAACACAGACACACACACACACACTAATGAAGCAGGTGTAACCTTGTTAAGTCGTCTCCTCTTGTTTCTTAATGAGGTTTTCTGTCTATTAGTGTGTAACTCAGTAAGCTATTTATTAAGGTTAACCTTGTTATGTGACTGTAGGACACACACACACACACACACACACACAGTCAGTATAATGATTAGCCTTCAGGTTCAATCCGTTTACTATCTGTACTGTCGGAGTCTGTTCATGTGAAACCAGAGCAGCAGCAGCAGGGACAGACTATCAGGACACCAGGCCTCCTCCTGCTCCTCCTCACTCTTCATCACATCACTGTCACTCTAACAGAGCAATATGTCCACAAACTGGTATTTAAACAGCACCAGTAGAGTTTGAGTTAAGTGTAAGTGGAAACAAAACTGTTATTTCTCCTGTTTTTAACCTCAGCAGGAGGAGGAGCAGCAGCAGGAGCAGCAGCAGGAGCAGCAGGAGGAGCAGCAGGAGGAGGAGCTGATGTTTGAGAGGGACTCTGTGCTCGGAAGGGAGGATGAGGACGAGGACAACGGCAGCAGAAACAGGATTCTGCTTGAACTTGAGTCTCTGGTTTGTAAAGCCAGGCAGATGGTGGGAAGCATGCCAGCGACCGGAGGGAAGGTCCTGCTCACGGCCCTGCTGGGACTCACAGGTAACCAGTAGAATCCAGTAGAACACGGACAGGTAACCATCCGCTTCTTATTTATCTGTGGAAAATGTTTGTGATTTACTGTGAAACACAAACAGGATCAGTGAAGAGAAAAACCTTCAGGGCAGGATCAGCAGGGTCAGAGCCTGGAAGCTGGAGCTCAGTCCACAGATGCTGTCCCTCAGCAAAGACAGTCCAACAATGTCCAGAGTCTTTGGTATCTGAAAGTGACTCTCTTCCTCACCTGAGGACGATACACAGTCCTGGGGTTTGCTTCAGTGTCCCCTGAGCCCAAAAAACCCTGAGCCCTTTCTTTCACTCACAGGTGTGCTGTGATGTCACTCAGTACACCTGTACAACACTGCAGCCAGGTGATAGGTTAAACTGCTGGTGGTCAGTAAAAGGTTACTGGTTCAGGTGGTGATTCTCAGACAGGTAACCAGTAGAATCCAGTCGAACTGAGGCAGGAGATGCTAATCTCCATCTCTCCTCTCTTCCTCCCGGCTCCTCCTCTCTCCTTCCAGGTATCATGTTCCCCTCTCTCTCCTCCCTCCTCTACCTCCTCTGTTTCCAGGTGCTCAGTACCTGGTGGGCGTGGTCAGGCTACGTCCCGCCCCTTCTCTTTAGGTGTGTGTCTGTGATGTCCATGCTCTACTCCTCCTCCCACTTCCTGCTCCTCTATTGCTACCAGCTGCCCTCACTGCAGGAGGCATGGCCTGCCAACCGCACCTCCACCAGGTAACCCACCACCATCAGATGACACCTCTGTCAAGTAACACACCTCCACCAGGTAACGCAGTAAATCAGAGAGGGGAAGGGAGAGCGGGGGGGGGGGGGGGGGGGGGGGGGGGGGAGCAGGGGGAGGGAGAGCAGGGGGAGTGGGGGAGGGGGAGTTTTGGAATAATGCTCCTCCTCATGTTTTACCTGTTGCTCTCTCAGCCTTTTGAAAACCACCTGATCTTCAGTGGGTTCAGTCCGTGAGATTTTATTATGAACATCATTCATGCTTTCGAACGGCCATGTAACCTGTTCTGCTGGGTGTCCACAGGGCTGTCCTGTAAATGGACAAGTCCCTGTCCTGACAGTCTGCACAGGACTCACTGGGAGATTGTTCCTGAGGACTGGTCCTGGTCCAGGGGCTGATGGTGATTTCAGGAGAGACAGATGAGTGAACAGATGTGGAGGAGATCAGCTGATCGTCCTCAGGGAGCTAAACATCAGTGTTTGACAAACCAGGGACAGTAAAGTTAAAGTTAAAGTCTTTTCTTCACAGACGTGTCCGAGCACAGACAGTCAGGCGCCTTCATATGATCACTGATGACCGTCTTCCTCTGCAGTGTGTTCGGCCTGGTGTCGGTGGTGTCGGTGGACTGCACCGCCCCCTGGAGGCTGCAGGTGAACTCTGAGCTCAGCTGGTTCCACTTCAGCAGTCCGCTGATGCTGCTGCTGCTCCATCACACTGTGGCCAGTTTGTGGAGGAACCAGGTGAGGATGATGTCATGATTTAACTCTAAGATGGCATAGACACAGTTGTCCCGGTGAGCGAGCGTTCCTCAGCTGTCACATGTTTCCTCAGCTGATCAATGGCGATGGGGGGCGGGGCATAGAGGGGGCAGAGTTAGCCGTCAGTAGTGACGTCCTCACCACCACCAGCAACCTGAGCGATGAGGTGAGTGGTGACATCACAGCGGCGAGGCGCAGAGAGCTGTGGAGGAGAGCTCACGATCGTCCTGAGCGCAGAAACGTACGATTCTTCTTTTATTACATGAATGAATCATCAGGCTTCAGTGAACGCAGCTGCAGTGATCAGCAAACCTGTCTCTGTTTGTCAGGTGCTGCTGTCATCAACCACTGACAGCACCTCTGGCTCTTTAGCCCCGCCCACGCAGAGCACTGCCCTGGGACTGGATGTTCACTCCACGCCACACTACTCTCACAGCCAATCAGGTGAGTCTGTGCTCTGACTCCCAGAAGAGCAGAGGCCTTCCTCTGCATGCTCACCTGTCACAGTGAGACGAGTCACTACCAGAAAAGTATCCCAGCATGCATTTCACATCAACTAGCTGTTATTATGCCACATCATTAGGTTGTGATATCAGTTGACACTGAGGTGCTGCTGCTGTGCACAGGTTCAGAATCTAATTAAAGGATGAAAAGACGAGATGAGCTGTGAACTAACCCGAACCAAAAGTTTATCACACACTGGATCAATAGAAAGCTTGTCCTGTGCGTCTGGGCTGAGGGGACGGCTGCCGTCCCGTCCTCAGCTCCACAGTCACATGTTTGGTCTCAGGAAGTGATCAGGTGTAGTTGCACCATGTGACTGTCCTCCTGTTCTGCCGTGTCCGATGCTGCAGACACGTTGGAGACCTGTGTTTTTGAAGGAGACAGATGGGTGGAGGAAGAGGAGGTAAGGAGCGAGGAAGGGGGCGCCGGTGCTGCCTCTGTGGCCTTCGGCTTCCTCCTCAAACAGAGTTACATCTGCGCTCTGATCTCCATGATGGCCTGGTCCATCACATATGTGTCCTGGCTCACGTGTGTCCTGCTGCTGTGGTCATGCGTCCTCTGGATGATGCGAGAACGTCGCCGGTACACGCTGATGTCATCGCCCTGGCTGGTCGCCTACAGCAATCTTCTGGTCATCTTGCAGTATATCTACAGCTTCCCCTCTATACAGGAAGTCCCCGGACTGTTCCCCAGGAAGGACGACCCCTGCAGGGAGCTCGCCTCCAAGGTACTGCTGCTGCTAATGCTGCTGCTGCTAATGCTGCTGCTGCTAATGCTGCTAATGCTAATGCTGCTGCTGCTAATACTACGACTCTGACATGTTTACTGTTGAACTGCCGTCACATTCAGTCTGATTAGATCAGATTCAGAGAACTTTCCGGATAATCAAGATTCGTTGCACATCACAGAAGTTAAAACTAAATAAGGTTCAATAAACCAGAATAAAGATCGAGCTGAGAATAAAGAAGGAAAAATAAATTACTGTAAAATTCAATTAAATACAGAAGTGCACCTGTGCTGTCACCAACAGCTCTGTGGAAATAATGAACAGAATATTCCATCTGATTATCGTTTGTCCTTTCAGTTGTTGTGTCTTCTGACCTTCTGGCTGCTGCTGCGTCAGGCGAGGACTGAGAAGACAGACAGACAGACAGACACACAGCTTTCTACCATCACTGTCCACATGGAAGGTAAGACACCTGTCTGTCTCACTGCTCACTTGTCTGACTGCTCACCTTTCTGTCTGATGGTCACCTGTCTGTCTGTCTGACTGATCATCTGTCTGTCTGTCTGATGGATTCTGTTTCCTGTCCTCAGAGGATCAGAGGACAGATCAGGATCTGCAGGAGAAAAAGGAGGCGGTGTCGTATGAGGAGGTGCTGCTCCTGGGGGGCGGAGGAGGAGGAGTCCAGATGGAGGCTCTGGTTGCCGTTGTAACCAGGATGTTTGTCAAATACTGGATCTACGTCTGTGGAACGATGTTCTTCTTCGTTAGTTTTGAGGGAAAAATTGTCCTCTACAAAGTCATCTACATGGTGATGTTCCTGTGCTGCGTCGCCCTGTACCAGGTAACACACACATACTGCACGTACTCCTGATGCTACATACTGGCTCTGTCAGAGCTGCAGACTTTAAACCTGGACTACAGTCAGACTGGTTGCTGAATCTCACTGTCCAATCCTGTCTACTAGGGCTACTGTTTGGTTCACTGATTGGACATTTGAAATGTTGAGGCACAAGATTGTTCTAGGAAATAACAAAGATCAGTGAACAAAATCCACCTGTCTCTCTCTACCTGTCTGTCTCTCCGTAGCTGAACTACGAGCGCTGGCGTGCCTTGCTTCGGGGTTTCTGGGTAGCTGTGGTGGTTTACTCCATGCTGGTTCTGATCCTGGTCTACACCTTCCAGTTCCCCACATCCCCCCAGACCTGGAGTTATTACACTGGACTGAGCACACACAGGTACACACACACAGGTACACACCAAGGGGAGAGTTGTATGTTTCAGCAGTGAGGATCACTTCCGCGTTCAAATAGCTGCAGTTCCTCAGCTGCCGCTGGCTCCAGAAGTGAGCAGTTCTCCATTGACCCCCATGTTAAAATAGCCAACTTTACAGCCTGAAAAACATTTTTACAGCCTGGTACATTTTTTGTTTTTGGTCTCTATTGATAGTTTCCACCTCCGTGAACACTGTGGGGGGATTTTTTTGTACCACAACCGTTTTAGTGTTATTTAGGCTTAATAAATTAGGGCGTGGTTACATTGAGTGACAGTTCCATAGACAGGCACTGGCAGTTAGCTCTTTGCTAAAGCATCGGCTGGGCTAGGCGGCTACATCCAGCCGCCTCCAGCTACCTACAGCGGTTGACACGGGCTGCGGTGTCCGTGTTTGTTTGCCAATGTTCGGATAGGTTTCTGTGACAGTATGGCTTGTTGTAGTGTGGACTGTACTAACCGACCGTCGAAGGAGTCTGTGTCGCAGTATTTTCGGTAAGTAAATTTCTCACTATTTTACCTGGATGTTTGCGCTAATTAGCATGTATTAGCATATTTAACCGCTAGCTTATGACTTCATTGCCGGTCTCTGGTCGCTGCTGATACAGATAGAGGACCGGAGCAGCTAATGTTGGGAACGCTGCTGCGGTGTGTTCCGTGCTCTCAGTCCGTTTATTGTGTGAATACTAGGCTACAATTTTATTTGGTCTCATTTTTCTGTTTAAAAAGTCCGACATTACATGGACAGAGCAGCTCCGTCAGTCAGCGGCTGCTGTAACTGTAAGTGGATAGTGGATGGAGGCAGCGGTGAAAACCGGTAAATATTAAATATTTTAATATAGTATTATCATCATTATTTTGTATCGTTATCATTAATAACAATGACAACAACAATAATAATAATAATAATGTTTTTAACTTTTTAATATATTTTATCAATATGAAATAATAATGATTATTTCACAGTTAAATAACAGGCTCTGTTGTATGCTGTGTGTCGCGGTTGTACGGGGTCGAGCTAGTCGGGTCGGACTCGGGGACTGTCGTGTGGTGGATGTAGCTGCCGCTTAGCTTGTTAGCCTAGCTGATTAGCTGATTAGCCTTAGGCTAGCTCGGTTGCTCCGAGCTAAGTGGCCGGGTTCTCGGCCGGCTGACCCGTAGAGTAACCGCCTCTTCGCCAAATATGGAAAGTACACTCCCACTAAAATCCAAGATGGCGCAGCTCCAATGCCCATGGTTTGGTCACAAAACCGACTCCACGAAACCGATGGGTGACGTCACGGGTGCTACGTCCATGTCTTATACAGTCTATGGTTTACACACACAGGTACACACACACACAGGTGTATACAGGTATGTGTCTGTGTCGTAAAGCTGTCAGGTTTTTCCCTCAGTATTTTCTGTCAGGCTCATCACACTGAATCAGGCTTAAGGTGTAACTGTGCTCTGACTGGTTCTTACAGCGATCGGTTGTGTAATGTCTCTAATTCTTCTAATGCGTCCAATGTCTTCAATGTGTCTCGTGTCTCCAGGTTGGAGGACATTGGTCTGGAGAAGTTTTCGGTTCCTGTTCTCTTCACCAGGATCTTCATCCCTGCTGCTTTCCTGCTGGTGCTCTCTCAGACCGTTCTCACCATCGTGGTAAATGTGGCGTTTTAATTGCTACCATGGTAACAGAGCTCACTGTTGTCTTTATCCTGCAGGTGTGTATCGTTCACCTGCATTACTTCCACGAGCCGTTTCTGCAGCTGACAGACCTGAAGACGGTGGTAGACACACACAACAGCACCATCACCAGGTAACACGCACACACATTTACCAGCAGGCCAGAGGTCCAGACCCGAGCGCTGCGTCTGAAACTGGACCTCAGACCAGTACAACTACGGAGTAAACCAGTGTGTTAATCAGATCAACTGTGAAAAAAAAAGTTTTATGATCAGATTTAACAGATAATCAGATGAAAAACCCTGATGATCAGATAATATTCTGTTAATCAGACTGAATGCTCAACATGTTTTATTTATTTTCTCTTATTTTGAAATGCAGCCCTTCTTTTGTTTAGTAGATGAGACGACATCATACATCATGCATGTCAGCAGTCGCACACGTATATTCAGTTCTATGTTACGTGACTATAAATACTGTCACAACGTTTTTCATTTGTGCTGAATTCCTTTGATTTGACTTTCAGGTATTGATTTCATGCAGATGCTGATACAGACGTCACTGAAACATACGTCACAGGAAACAGTTACACGTTCCGATCTTTGCACATGGACCTGCTCGTCC
The DNA here is from genome assembly GCF_017976425.1 of Toxotes jaculatrix. Taxonomy (NCBI): domain Eukaryota; kingdom Metazoa; phylum Chordata; class Actinopteri; family Toxotidae; genus Toxotes; species Toxotes jaculatrix. The sequence continues at coordinate 82,356 of NC_054413.1, forward strand.
TCCTGAGCCACAGCCGCCCACTTTTCTCCCTGTGCCATTAGTAATAATAATAGTAATAATCGTAATAATAGTAGTAGCAGTAGTAGAAGCAGTAGTAGTGCTAGCAGACCTCAGATCTCTGTAACCCAGATAAGATTTAGAGAGTTTAGAGCTAACTGTCTCTTCCCTCCACAGCTGAGGGAGGTCTGACTGTCCTGCTGATCCTTACCTGTGTCCACCTGTCTCGCTCTCTGCAGGTTGGTCCACTCTGACGGCAGCCTGGTCGACCTGTCGATGGGCGGAACTCCTCAGCTGCCCCGGGAGGAGGAGAAGAGAAGAGGACAGAGGGAGAGAGAGGAGGAGACAGAAGACAAGTGGGTAAAAGAGGAAGAGGAGGAGTACCCCTGTACATTTGACAGGGAAACCCTGTCTGACCACATAACAGGTAAACACACTGCATGATCTCACCTGAGACAGAGGAGTTGAGTGTGAAACAGGAAGCAGACTCCTGGTGTGTCCTCCTCAGTGCTGGTCTCCTGGAGGTTGGTGGTGGATCGTCTCTCTGTGCTGTTCCTGCGCCTCCTCCTCTCACTGCAGCGCCTGCAGCGCCTCCTCTGGTGGCTCCTGGAGTTACACATTGTCAAGATCGTCTCCTTTTACATCATTTGGGTTTCTGTCAAGGAGGTTAGACGTTGATCCGCTCTCAGGGGCTTGTTTACGATCTGATGGTCTGTCTGTCTGTCTGTCTGAATAACCTGTCTCTCTCTCTCTCTGCAGGTGTGTGTGTTTAACCTGCTGTTCGTGCTGTGTGTGGGCATGGCTCTACCCTGCAGGTCGTGGCGCCCCCTGCTGTCAGGAGTCTGTACGGTTTGGACCTGTGTGGTGACCGTCTGTAAGATGCTGTACCAACTCAACGTTGTCCAGCCAATCAGATACTCCTTCAACTGCACAATGGTAACCATGGTAACAGTGTCAGAAATGTCAGCCTGTACACCTGTCTGTCTCTAACCCGTCTGTCGCTCTGTAGCCAGATAACTCCAGCACCGACCTGTCTCGCTCTGTTTTGTACTCCGGTCCGATTGACCCCGCCCACTGGGTGGGGCTTCGCAAGACAGATGGAAAACTGCTCGACTACCTGAGGGTGAGGACTGACGTTCTAACGAAGCTGACAATTTGCTGCTGAAACATTTAAGATGAAATCCTGAAACAGTGGAAGTGGCAGATGAAACGGAGCCGAACAGGAGCTGAAATCGTCCAAATGACAGTGATTTGAAGCCTTAATGGGACGAATGTCCTGTGAGAGTGAAGCTGTCCACCATAAACAGAGAGGGCATCAAACTGAAGCCACAGAGAAACACTGAGCAAATATGATAAACATTAAACAGTAGTTTACAGTTTGAGTAAAGTGACAAGGTTTACGACGAGTTAAAAGGCTCAAAATGTCCAAAGATAATTTTGTCCTTGAATAGACGAAAATGGGCCAAAATAATTCTCGTCTTCTGATAATGACGATTAGCATCATGCTAACCTGTCTTTGTCTTTACAGTATAACCTGATGATGTTAGCGCTGTTAGCATTCGAGGTGACGATTTACCGACACCAGGAGCTTTACCGTCTCCGCCACAACAAAGTCCCGCCCTCTACCAGAACCTTGTTTCATGACATCACCAGGCGTCACTTGGACGACAATGTGCTGAGCTGTGTTAAATATTTCCTCAACTACTTCTTCTACAAGTTTGGACTGGAGGTGAGACATGTTCAAGTTAGCATAGTAACAAGCTAACTTCCTGATTAAAAGCATTCCCACGCTCCTCCTCAGACTTGCTTCCTGTTGGCCGTGAACGTGATTGGTCAGCGGATGGATCTGTTTGCTGTGGGCCACGCCTTTGGCCTCATCACCATCCTATCATGTCGCAGCAGGAAATGCATCGCCTCAGTGTGGCCCAAGTACTGCTACTTCCTGTCGGGTGTGTTGTGTTTCCAGTACCTGCTGTGCATCGGATTCCCTCCTGCTGCCTGTAAAGGTACGAACTGACCTGAAGGCAGCGTTTGGGGATGATTCACTCCAAAATAAAGTGTAAAAACCATGGAAGAAACTCATCTAGGCTTTTATTCTGAAAAGATAAAAGACTTGCTGGAAGGTGGATGTGTTCTGACGTGTTTATTTCCTGAAGATGAGAGAGATTTCACGACTCCTGTTGTATCTGTTGTATTTTCAGATTATCCCTGGAGACCTCCGTCCTCCAACATGGACTCCAACGTGGTGAAATGGCTCTTCCTCCCTGATCACCTGACACCACCAAACCCACTCTTTCTCCTCTGTAAGACCATCGTCATCATCACCAGTTCAAGCTCGATTCCCAACATACTCCTCACTTCATACACCACAGCTCCCAGTTATTCTGACAGAGTGGAAAACCTCCAGTATTTATTCTGCATTTAAAGCTCAATGGGGAGGTGATGGTCAGGCGATGAATGCACCCCACATCCTGGTCCAGATGTCCTCCCTCACATGTTCTGTAATCTTTACACCCAGCTCCCTGTCCCAAGTCCATTCAAGCTCCTGAAGACCAACGACTGATGGACGTTTCCATACCAGAGACATTAAATCAGTTAAAAAGAAGTTGTTGTTTTTTTAAGAAAAGACAGAGGTTGTTTCTAGATGCATCATATTTTTGTTCTTTCTGATTAAAAGTCGTGAAGACTCCGTCCTCGAAGTGGTCCCCTAAAGTAGAGAGAGCCTTTGAATCCAAGTGTTTGAAACCTGAATCTAAGACACCTGGCAGAAAGTCAGGGTTATTCGTTTTACCATATTGTGATCTTTCCTGACCTTTCAGATGATTTCTTGCTCCTCCTCGGGGCGTCGCTGCAGCTGCAGGTGTTTGAGGAGGAGCTTCAGTTGTCAGTTCAGATCCTCGCAGGAGACAACAGTGAGCTGGACGAAGATGACGGGCAGATCTGTGAACTAATCAGACGACTCCACCTCAACACGGTCCCTGATTTCATGCTGTGCAGGTAAACCCCGCTCACTGTCCACCTGTCTGTCGTTCTACCTGTCCACCTGTCCGCCTCCCTGATCTCTCTGTATGTGTTTAGGTCTTACCTGGACATGATCAAGGTTATCATCTTCAGCTACATGTTCTGGTTCGTCCTCACCGTCATCTTCATCACTGGGACCACCAGGTGAGTGGGTGGGGCCACACTTACCTGTATGATTTTCAAAGTAAAGGTTTCTCTTTAAGCAATGTCATTGCTCCTGAGAACAGATTCTTAAACTGCAAAGTCAGGATTCAAACTTTTTGTTGCCTGAAACTCTGAGATTCAACTAAAACCCCAGAATTCAAACTTAAACCTAAAAACTGGGAAATTTTGTTCAGTAATTTAGGAATAAATCAGGAAATTTAGGAATAATATTAAACTAGATTTTTGAGATTAAAGATTATATCCTGCACTTTCCGAAAAACACAAAACCAACACCAACAGCACAGCGCTGCTTTGTTACAGGATCAGTATCTTCTGTATGGGTTACCTGGTGGCCTGTTTCTACTTCCTCCTGGTGGGCGGAGAACTGCTGCTGAAACCAGTTAAATCCATTCTGGTGTACTGGGATTGTCTTATTGGTTACAACATCTTCGTCATTACCATGAAGAATATTCTGTCGGTGAGACACGACACATCATCATCATCATCACACAATCATTCATATTTACTAAAGTATTCAAGGAGACTTCTCTCTCTGTCCCTGTCTGTCTGTCTGTCTGTCTGCCTGTCTGTCTGCCTGTCTGTCTGTCAGATCCTGGCCTGTGGTTTCATTAAGTCGTTGGTGTTGAATCACTGTTGGCTGATTCAGCTCTTCAGTCTCGCCTGCACCATCAAAGGATACACCAAACGTACGTATAGTGTCCACCTGTCTGTCAGCCATCAGTTATAAGCAGCACAGACCAGTAGAGATTATCACAGACTACCTACCTGCAGTCAGTGCTGTGTTAACCAGAAAGGTCTGAGTCAAACTGAGGTCAAGACAGAAAAGTTGGAGTCAAAACAGCTTTGAGACTGAGACGAGTCAGAAATGTGCTGAACAGCAGAGCAGACTGTCTGCCCGTCTGTCTGCCCGTCTGCCTGCCCGTCCTTCTGCCCGTCCTTCTGCCCGTCCTCCTGCCCGTCCTTCTGCCCGTCCTTCTGCCCGTCTGTCTGCCTGTCTGTCTGTCTGTCTGTCTGCCCGTCTGTCTGCCCGTCTGTCTGTAATCTCTGTTATTTGTTTGTTGTTTGCAGCGGAACAGCAGAGCAGACTGTCTGCCCGTCTGTCTGCCCGTCTGCCTGCCCGTCCTTCTGCCCGTCCTTCTGCCCGTCCTCCTGCCCGTCCTTCTGCCCGTCCTTCTGCCCGTCCGTCTGCCCGTCTGCCTGCCTGTCTGTCTGCCCGTCTGTCTGCCCGTCTGCCCGTCTGTCTGCCCGTCTGTCTGCCCGTCTGCCCGTCCGTCTGCCCGTCCGTCTGCCCGTCTGTCTGCCTGTCTGTCTGTCTGTCTGTCTGCCCGTCTGTCTGCCCGTCTGTCTGTAATCTCTGTTATTTGTTTGTTGTTTGCAGCGGAACAGCAGAGCAGTAAACAATGTGAGTTACCAAATGACGAGGCAGGAATCATCTGGGACGGCGTCTGTTTCTGTTTCCTGTTGCTGCAGAGGAGAGTCTTCAGGAGTCACTACTTCCTGTATGTGGTCCTGGATCTGCACAACACACAGCTGCTGGCCTCCAGGTACACACTCACAACACCCGTGTATCATAACACGCACACGAAGACACGCAGTCACATGATGTTAATGGCCATGTTGCAGGGGGGCGGAGCTTTTCGAGGCATCCACAGTGAAAGCTGTCAGAGCGAGACTGGAGGTGGAGAAGATGTCCATGGACCTGCTGAAGAGACAGTAAGACACAAACATTGCTGCAGTTAAGACTCCCACAAGTCCAAGACAAGTCCAAGTCCAACAGCTCAGAGACTGAGTTAAGACTCAGAATAAAAAGACTTTAGACTGAGACGAGTCTGAATCAGAGAAACGGCCGCGAGGAAAATCCCAGCCCACACAGCAGATCGAACAAATCCAGCAGGACATCAGGCTGACCAACGAGACAAGTTCAGGTCCGAAGCGACTGAGACGAGTCCAAATCAGAACACAGAGAATGAGACGAGTCCGAGTCTGAGCTGTCTCAACAGTAGTGACCGAGTGGTCTGACTCGTAACGTCCCTGAGAAAGGTCCAAGATTACTGCTAAGCTGTCTCGAGACTAGAGACAAAGATAAGACTCATTCTCACAGCAGCCATAGAAACGCTGACCTGTCCCGTGTTTTAGTCTGACACACTGAACAGTTATGTCCAAAGCTGAACCAGACCTGGTCTGACGAGTCGTCCACTTCCTGTCTCTGCGTTTCAGGATGGAGAGGATTAAATCTCGACAACAGAAGTTTCGCAGAGGAAAAGAGAAAATGTTGAGTTTGACCCAAGACAACGTCCATGGTGACGGTCTGTAAACAAACATGTTGTCATGGTAACAATTGGGATACACATCTGTCAATCACAGAATCAGCTAACGTGAGTTTTACCTTTTTTAATGTTTTGATTTGTAGGTCATGAAAATAAGAAGGAGTGGTGGAGACCCTGGGTAAACCACGCCTCCAGTGAGTCACATGACCTCTGACATCATCACTCTCACCTGTCAGACCAATTCACTTTCCTTATGTGGTCTTTATGTAACTGTCCGTCTACCTGCAGTGGTGAGGAGTGGTGACTACTACCTGTTTGAGACAGACAGTGAGGAGGAGGAGGAGAAGAAGGAGGAAGAGGAGAAGAAGGAGGAGCAGCTTCCTGAGAAATCAGCCTTCCAGGTGAGAGTCTCCATGTCCAACTCCTCACGTCATGGACACATGGAACAGGCTTATGATCCTAAGCCCAAACAGGTTGGGGACCAGGATCCCGATCGTGTTGATAGTTTTGTTTGGTAACGACTTTGATTTACAGCTATAACGTTACAACTTACGTCCAGAAATCCAGGTGAAGCACTGAAACTCTGTAAGGTAGGAGAGAGTCAGGCAGCGTGGCCCGGGGCTGAGATCATGTTCCACCTCAGGTTTCCTGAACAGGCCTGAGAAACAGAGGAGAGAACAGCATTCTCTTTAAAGACAGAACCATAATCTGGTCTGGTGAAAACATTTAACAAGGTTGAAAGAATCCTTTTTGTTTTCAGAGCAAAAACTGATGAACTGGTGTTACCTTTGTCCGTTTGCATCAGTTTGTTTATCACGCCTGGATAACAGACTCCAGAACAGCAATGAGAGCTCGCAACAACCAGAAGAAGCTGTGGAAGAAGAATTCCTCTGAACCAAGGAGCAACAAGGGGGAGAAGGGAGGAGGTGAGGAGGAGGTGTCCTCTCTTTGTTTGGTAAAAGGTTTCACAGCAGCGTAAAGACTTAAAGCTCTGACACAAACAGAAACATCTGTAAACTGTGTTCACAGCAGCAGAGAGTGAGAGACGGGGACGTACGTCCCTGTTTAATTTAAGAAGCTGCAGCATCAACAATATTCCATCAATAAAATGAACTAACACAAGAGTTTCAGGTGGAGTTACCTGTGACTCCTTCTCTTCAGCAGCTGGAGTCATAGAAGTGACGGAGGAGACGGAGGAGGACGGAGAGGACGAGGACAAAGAGGAGGGACCAGGTAGGAAGTCTCTGATTTAAAACGTGTCCGTCCACAGTGAACAATGAGGACACATATGTTCAGGCAACGTCGTGTGTTTCAGACACCGTGTTGCACCGGTTCTCCAACACACTGCAGTTCTGCTGGGTTCTGCTGTCGGCTCTGCTGGACTCTCTGACTGCCTGGCTCAGCGGTTTGTGTCAGGAACACATCGACATCTCCACTGTCCTCCGCATCGAGCGCTGCATGCTAACACAGCAGGCCAAACAGGTACACTCAGCACTGCAGCCTGTGAGAACCAGAACAAACATGGAGGATCTGCTGCATGTTTACTTGTTTGTTTTTCTTGTTTGGTTGATCAGGGTCATTTACCCACCAGAGAGGCAATCAGCGTTTACTACCAAGAGCAGATGATGAAAACATCCAGAGAGTCGGGTCTGGACTGCAGCACCCAGGAGGCAGAGGGCGGGGCCTCACCGGTGAGAGGAAGCAAGCAAGAGGAAGAAGGAAAGGGAGGAAGACCTGAAACAGATGAAGAAGCAGGACGTCAAATAGCAAAGGACAAAGCAGAGACAGAGCTAGTGTCAGGAGCAGATGGTCCTGATGTTGAACCAGAGACAGTACCAGCAGAAAGTGACCCAACAGTGGAAGTTAAAAGTGAAGATTTCCCAGAATGCACGGTGGCTAAAACCAGCCAAAGATTACGACCCAAACTGTCCAGGATGGAGAGGGTCCAATCTTTGTCTTTCTTGTCAACCTCAGAGGAAGAAAAGAGCAGTGGGACACACAGGTTGGTCATCCTGAAGCAATGAATAACACACGTGATTCTTTATGTTCAAACTTACCTGTAACCCGCTCAACAAATACAAGTTGGACAGATCACCTAACCTGGCTTCGTCCACCACATCTGAAGGTCTCAGAGAGTCCACAGAGAGACATCAGGGGATCAGACCCAGTCTGTCCCAGGAACCAGGCTCCACCGCTTTCTGTCCAATGAGGAAACAGAAAATTCCTGACACACACATTTTTAAGATGAAGATCCAATAACCACTGAAGCTCATGTTACACAAGAGCCAATAAAAACAAATGGAATGGTCAAAGTTAAGTAACATGCAAGAAAACATTCCACCTTAACAGCTGCTGGCAGCTGAGTGGACAGTCAACAATCAGTGAAATGATTCTTTCCACCAAACTGTCGTTAGCTAGTGAAGATGGAGGCTTCATTTACTCTCCAACAGGAAGTAAACGAGTCATTCACACACAAACTGCTGCTGCTGCACTGTTAAAAACAACACGTGTCTTTGTAAAGGAAGTGATGTCAGTGTTTATTTGCATATAGAGTGGGAAAGTGAGATCAGATCACGTGGTCACTGGAGACGCAGGTTAATGTCAGGTGTGAACTGATGTACTGAGGGCTGAGCACCTGGGATCACATCACCTGAGCTCAATGTTACTGTGATTAACATGGTGAAAGGGACAGAGACACACTGACAGTCAGCCTCCTCTGAGACACACACACACACACTGTTATCTGTGTACAGGTTAGCTTAGCATTAGCTCAGTCAGTTGCCTGTCTGTGGTGTTAAGTGTCTCTCTGTCTGTTGAACAGTGATGGAGAATCAAACCAACAACTTCCCACTGACACCCAGCCGACTCACACCTTCACCAGTGCCTCTTCCCCAGCCTCCCCCTCCTCCATCCTCCTGCCCCCCTCCTACAGCCTCGCTCTGGGGTTGGACCTCCAGGACGAGGAGGCAGAGGAGGTGAGGGAGAAGAAAGAGGATGAACAGAGGACGATGAAGGAGGTGGGGTTGGGATTGAGGAAGCAGCTTCTGGTTCAGACTCTGGGGGAGAGGAGCAACTTCCTGTCTGACTCAGACTTGTCTTCCTGTCCGCCTGTGTCTCGCACTCAGGAGCTGACAGCGAGCGAGCTGCTGAGGAACAGGTGAGGACAGGAGAGTCACAGAGATCCGTCAGCCGTCAGCTGTTGCTGGTGCTTCACGCTCTTCCTTTCCTTGTTTCAGGACTTTCTACGACGAGGAGCTGGAAGCGTCGGACCACTTCTATGGTAACCAGCCACAGCTGCTCCAGCTGTGCAACGCCCTCTACAACATCCTCGCAGCCAGGTAAACTCTGAACGTCAGGTAACTCCACAGAAATCTCTCGAGTGAACTGCTTCTTCTTAGTAGATGCAGCATCAGTTGTCTCTTATTTACGTTCCAGTTCTTTAGATTCTCTGTGTGACTGAAGGACATTTTTCTTTCAATATCACAAAACTTCAGCATCAGAACTTGTCCCCTCCTGAAACAGGTCAGAGACGGTGTGTTACCTGGTCATTGTGTTGAACCACATGGTGTCGGCCAGCTGTCTGACATTGGTACTTCCTGTTTTGGTGTTTCTCTGGGCGATGCTGTCTGTCCCTCGACCCAGTAAGACCTTCTGGATGACAGCCATCATCTACACCGAGGTTCACACCACTCTGCTGATTTTTATTTATCTATTATCTTATAACTGCCTATTTATAGTTTATAACAATACATGACTGCCTATCCATCCATTGAGGTCTAAGTTGTCTGTCTACCTGTCTGTGTCCTCAGGTAACCATCGTAATTAAGTATTTCTTCCAGTTTGGTTTCTTTCCATTCAACCAGAAGCTGGAGGTGGACCGATTCAAACCATTCCACCCCCCAAACATCCTGGGGGTGGAGAAGAAGGAAGGCTACGTTCTGTACGACTTGCTGCAGCTGCTCACTTTGTTCTACCACAGAGCCACGCTCAAGGTAAAGATCACCACACTCAGAACAGGAAGACAAGACACGAAACTATAGAATGGCTTACTCCTCCTTCCTCCTCGTCCTCTGCAGTGCCACGGACTCTGGGACCAGACTGTTACCACGGAGACTGATGCTTCTCACCGCCATGGCAACCAGGCCAACTCCACCACCAGAGGTTCCACCTCCACTGATGTGACTGATCCCGTCAACACACTACGACGACGTGGCAGGAGGAGGACATGCTCCAGCTCCACTCAGCTGCACTCACCTGCAGGTAGAGTCACACAACAACACGACAACATGAACAAAAGGTTCAGGACAGAGTGAAGGATCATAAAGGGTCAGAAGACGTGAAGAGTGTCCCTGTCCTTAAATTATCAGATGACTATAACAGCAGCTGTTTGTCCAGAGAAAATCCTCGGACCGACAGTACATCAGGGAAACGGTCCCATCAGTCGGATAAAGTGTTTCTCTTGTTCAAAAAGCGTTTTGCAGACACAGCTGTCTGAGAGGGGTGAAGGTCGTCTCATAGCCGTGGTCTGATTTTCAGTTTTCCAGTCCAAAGCACTGGATACAGTTAGTGGATCGTTCTTTAGATCTGGTGATGTTTTGTTCTTATGCTTTCAGGCAGTGTGAGCTCCAGACCTCAGCAGCCCAGCAGGTTGGATCTGCTGCTGGAGAAACTCACAGAACTTTCCGTCAGAGCCAAGAAGTACTCTGTCAGCAGGTGTGCTAACACTAAAGCTAACTGTCCAGTCACTACTCTGTGTTCACAAACCACATCACCAGCTGATCCTCTCTCTCTCAGGTGCATGTCTGTTTACCATCCGGTCTGTCAGTTCTTCAGAGCTCTTGTCCAACCAGAGTACAGCGCCGTCACCGACGTTTATGTCCTCATGTTCCTCGCCGACACGGTCGACTTCATCATCATCGTCTTTGGCTTCTGGGCCTTTGGAGTAAAGTTTGATCCACTGACCATGATTTTTACATTCCACTCTGAGCTGAAACTTTATTCACCTCTGTGGACTCTATTTTATTCTAATGATTTCAGAAACACTCAGCTGCTGCTGACATCACTTCCTCCCTCTCAGAAGATCAAGTTCCTGAGGCTTTCTTGGTGATGGTCCTGATCCAGTTTGGTATGTCTACCTGTTTTGTTTACCTTGCTTTTTACCTGTCTGTCTGCCTAAAAGTTAACATATCTATGTTGCCTGTCTGTCTGCAGGTACCATGGTGATAGACAGAGCACTGTATTTGAGGAAAACTGTTTTAGGGAAGTTGGTATTCCAGGTGATTCTGGTTTTTGGGATTCACTTCTGGATGTTCTTTATCCTGCCAACCGTCACTGAGAGGTATCATATATTTGTACATCTTTGCTTTTTAAATGTTCATGAACATAAAGCATCTCTGAATTTGAAAATCTGAATCTAACTCACCTTTACCTGCCGCCTCATTAATAATATAAAGACCTGTTCATCTGCTGTCTGCACCTGAACTGAGCTGATAACAAATCAAACCAAGTCCAGATCAATCAAAGTTATTTTAAATATGTCTTGAGTAGATTAAGCTGAACAAAGAAAAGTTGAGTTAAGCCAAGTTAGGAAATGACAAGTTGAGAATAAGTTTGGATAAATGTAGTTAAGCTCAACAGTGTTGTTCCTGCCTGTCTGTCTGTCTGTCTGTCTGTCTGTCTGTCTGCCTGTCTGTCTGTCTGTCTGTCTGTCTGTCTGTCTGTCTGCCTGTCTGCCTGTCTGTCTGCCTGTCTGTCTGCCTGCAGGCGTTTCAATCAGAACCTGGTGGCTCAGCTCTGGTACTTTGTGAAGTGTGTTTACTTCGGTCTGTCGGCCTATCAGATTCGATCTGGTTACCCAACACGAGTTCTAGGAAACTTCCTGACAAAGAGCCACAACTACCTCAACTTGTTCCTGTTCCAGGGGTGAGTCAACATCACAGTCCAACACCGACACAAACACAAAGACAACTGTCCAGAGTGGAAACAACTATTCTAGCTTGGCGCTAAGACTGAACAAGATGCTATCATGGTTAAGTAGTGTTCACAGACATGTTACCCTCTCTGTCTCTCTACCTGTCTGTCTGCCTCTCCTCTTATAGTTTCCGTCTGGTTCCCTTCCTGACGGAGCTCAGAGCAGTGATGGATTGGGTGTGGACTGACACCACCCTGTCTCTGTCCTCATGGATCTGTGTGGAAGACGTCTACGCCCACTGCTTTGTTTTAAAGTGCTGGAGAGAATCTGAGAAGGTACGAGAGTGTCCGTGTCTTTACGGGCATATTTGTGTTGATTTGTGTGTATTTGTACACAGAGGTGCACAATGGTCAGAGGAAGTGTGTGTATTTGTACACAGAGGTACCCTCAGCCTCGGGGTCAGAAGAAGAAGCGGGTGGTGAAGTACGGGATGGGCGGTCTGATCGTCCTGTTACTGATCTGTATCGTCTGGTTTCCGCTGCTCTTCATGTCGCTCATAAAATCTGTTGCTGGAGTCGTCAACCGACCCCTCGACGTCTCTCTGACCATCACACTGGGAGGCTTCCAGGTAAACCTGTACTGACTCACCCACACCGACAGAGAACGTTATCTGGACAGTCTTACAGTAACGATAATAGTAATCAAAATACCATTACTAGTAGTAATAGTAGTTATAGTAAAAGTCAAAGTAGCAGCAGTTGTTGTAGGAATACTGTTGGAAATAGTAGAAATGAAGCAGTAGTTGTTGTAGAAGTTACAACTAATCCTGCTGAGTGAGCCAACGCTGCAGTATTAGTGGTGTTAGTGTAACCCCTTGACCGTGTAGTCAGGAAAAAAAAGAATCTAAATCTGAATCAATTTGGTCTTTCAGAACACAACTGTTTAAGTCTACACAACCCAGGGCTCAAATAACTAAGATTCGCAAGGAGATTGGCAATGGTAACTCTGCTTAGAGTGAAAAAAAAAACCTCCAACCACAATAAGGGACTGACAAGTACTTTAGTAGAAAGGTAGAACGTGTATTGTCCTGATTTTTTAACCATTTTCATTAAAAGCTTGACCCAAAAAAATTGTTTCACAACATGGACATGAACAGGAACAATGGAACAATGAGGGAAAGTAAATCAGTTCCATCAGTTGGATGACCTCCGTTACCAACCAGTTATCAGTTCCCAATACTGTTCATTTAGGTTGTCTCTTTTTTTCCTGTGCAGTTCTTCACACAGTCCACTTTAGTTTACTCGCTCAGTTTTTTTCGTTAGGATTTCAATTGTTCGATTACTTAATGTTTCTTTTCCTCTGATGCATCAGTTTTATGCGTCAGGCCTGACAAAAAAATTATAGAAAAAAAGGTCTGAGATCTCAGATGAAATAAAAATATGTAAATCTTCCAAAGGAAATGGGAAATCCGTTTTTTTCCTACCACCCTCCTGGAAGACAGGTGGCCATCAGATCCAGAACGTCCTTTGCAGACTCTTCAGGAGAATTCCAGTCCATGGACAGCACTGCTCATTTCTTTAAAATGATTCTATCAATAGAAAACCAGCCTGCACAAAACATGCAGAGCAATTACTCAATGTGCAAAATAAAAATACAAAATTCACCTAAAATGAATTTACTGCATTTGAATTTCAAAATTAATAAAGAATATGTTTAAGTCAGAATCCTGTCTTACTTCAAGTTGTCATAATTACTGGCCAATAACAACACATTTTTTTAATTCAAAAAACAAAATAACAACACAATAAATGACCAGTAGAACAAATAAAAATGCATATTAACTTACACCCGGTTCACTACATCACACCACACGGCTTGTGCTAGCTCACGTGCAGTGCACCTGCTAAACAAAAAAACGCCTGCAGGTGTGTTAGCTTAGTTTTCCACCGCTAACACAGCTAACTACTCATTTGTAGCTAAAAATAATCACTTCCCCACAAGAAAATAGCATATCCTGACTGGTTTTATAGTTTAAAGTGTACTCTAAATCACACTGTTCGTTCATACGTTCGAGAAACAGGCTGCTAAATGCATACGTTTAACACTCACCAGGATATTCTTCAACAATAGTCCACTCTCCTTGACTTAACCCATCACAGGACTCGACCATATCACTTCACAGCTTACAAAAAAAAACATTTCCAGTGATAAAACCGTGTTTTTCCCGAGCTGTTTCTTATCCGACTCCCAGAGAAACCGAAGAAAAGTTTTTTTTTCTCCCTCTAACCGGAGCTGCCTTGTTCGGTGCTGCGGTGCATTCATAGTAATTGGAAAAAACATTACTCGGCAGAAAGACTCACATTAACTGAAAAATGAAAATAAAATAAAGGTTTTAACAATAAAATAACACCGGGTTACATTAGCAGCACTTTTAGCAGCAGTGCTAACAGTATTAGCAGCAGTGCTAACACTATTAGCAGCAGTGTAACATGTTGATGTTTACAGCCAATCTTCACGATGAGTGCACAGCAGAATCAGCTCAAAGATCTGACTGAAGAAGACTTCAGCGCCTTCATCAGCTCCTACAGCTACACACCTGTGAGTTCTCTGCAGTACTTGTACACACAGTTCATTGTATTAATTCTTCCAGTAACTCTTTTACCTGTGTTTCCCAGAGTGCCTTGCAGTTCCTAGAGGCGTACAGTCGTGAGGATGTGACAGTGGCAGAGTTGCAGGGCAGCAGCAACTCTCTGTGGACCATCAGTCCTCCCAGCAGGCGGTACCTGAGCCAGGTGCTTGGCCTGGACCACTTCCCCCTCACCGTGTCCTGGACTGTTCAGAGGTCAGCTTCATCCTCCTGATCAATAATCAATTATCAGTATTTATTAATACTTCTCTGCGGTACAGAAGGTGCAGGAGTATTTACTACACTGCTGCTGCTTCTGTAGTAGTGTTAACAGGATTAGCAGCAGTAGTATTGACAGTAGTTGGACTTGGACTGTCCTGAGTCCAGCAACATAACCTCACTGATCCATAATCACTCAGTTACTCATCAGTTAACTGATCAGATAAAAAGGACTTTTTTAAACAGGAACCTGAGTCTGGGGGCAAAGGCGGAGCTTGCGTCAGGTAAACATGTGACCTACCTGGACAATCAGACTCGACTGGAGCTGATTGAGCTGCTGAATGGGAGCAGGAGACAACCTGTGTGAGTACAGGGCAATACAACAATACAACATGTCAGAGCTAACAGAGCTAACAGCGTGCTAACATTAATAAAACTGACTCAGACCTTTGTGTATAAAATAAAATGAGAGATTCAATTATAAACATTTAAATTTTCCATTGTAAATTTAAATTAATGTAATTATTTCCTATATTATTACTATGGGGATATAATGTTATTCCCATAGTAATAATAATAATAACTGAGGACAATGTGCAGGTGTGTAGTTGTGTGTGTTTGTCACAGTGGACTAAACTAAACTAAATACTATCGTTATGTGCTTTGTGTGTGTTTGTTTTCAGGGTGATACAGGAAGTGTTTCCGTGTTTCATCCGAGCTCCGAGCGACTCCAACGCCAAACCAATCGAGCAGCTTTACGCAGGTTTTACATTCACACGCTCACATAAAGACACAGTTTCACATTTAACCCTCAGGACTGGAGACGGACGTTCAGACGGGGGACAACAGGAAAAACCAACAAAGTGTCTTAGTGAGGTGTTGGACCAGAACAGACTCAGTGCTCCTTGACTCTGATTCTCCACGTCTCTGGGGGGTGAGGGGGTGGTGGTGGTGGGGGGGGGGGGGAGGGGGGGTTGTTCTTCCTGTCGCCCGTCTGAACGTTGTCTTTAAATTCATGTTAAATTATTATTTATTTGGCATGAATTTGTTTATAGTTCAGTCCTCTCGTCCAATGACGAGGCTTCTCTCTTGTCCAATCAGATGAACACTACAAGGACATCCTGCTGGCTCTGGAGAGGTCGACCAATCAGAGCAGAGAGATCCAAGAGTGGTGGATTGTTGACCAACCGGCTGCCAGCCTGGTGCCACTCAGGGGCGGGGCTTCCCCGAGTGACATGAGGGAGGCGGGGCTTCAGCTGTTTGTGTTCAGTGATAAAGTTAGTCCTCCGAGTCTGGGCTTCCTGGCTGGATACGGGTAATCATCAGCCTCTCACATCATTACGACCTTAAACCGTACTTAACCACCTGGCCTGGGTCAATGACTCTCACTGGCCGAAACAAAGTGAGGAAACAAATAAAGTGTTGGTCTGTGGTTAAGAACACAGATACTAACCAGAACCATCCTCCTCCTCCCTCCCCCTCCCCCTCCCCCTCCTCCCTCCTCCTCCTTCCCACTCCTCCTCCCTCTCCTCCTCCTCCTCCTCCCTCTCCTCCCTCTTCTCCCCCCCCCCCCCCCTCCTCCTCCTCCTGCAGCATCATGGGGCTGTATGCCTCAGTGGTCCTGGTGATTGGGAAGTTTGTCAGAGAGTTCTTCAGTGGGATCAGTCACTCCATCATGTTTGAGGAGCTTCCCTGTGTCGACCGCATCCTCAAACTCTGCACCGACATCTTCCTGGTAAAACTCTGTTCCTCTTATTGATGTTATAGTTTTCTAATCTGATCGGTTTTAGTTTTAGAAAGTGATTAGATATTTGTTTACCATCAGTTTGTTGATCTTATTTGAAATATTTGTATATTTGCTTTTAGTTGTATTGATCTGATTAGCTTCAGTGCTCACTGTAAGCTTTCTAATGTTTTCTTGTTCATTGAATTTTTTTAGTAGGCCTGTTCATGTGATTCGTTTTGATGCTTTAATCTGATGATGCTTGACATGCTGTGATCTGATTGGCTGTTCTGTTTCAGGTGAGAGAGACAGGTGAGCTGGAGTTGGAGGAGGAGCTTTACGCCAAACTGATCTTCCTGTATCGATCCCCAGAGACTCTGATCAAATGGACACGACGCTGACCTCGTTGGTTATTAGCTCATCACAGAGCTGAACTCATGGTTCCTTCAACGTTCTTTAAATGTTGCCCAGAGATCGTTCTCCAGATTCTGCTGTAAAGAACAAAGGAGCCGTCAGCGATGGCAATTAAACAGGAACATTTACAGAACCTGGTTTGAAATTTGAGAGAACGTCTCTGACGCAGTGCAGGAACTGCACCCTTTCCTGTTTGCTAAGTGACCAATTGGAGCAGCTGGGAGGCGGAGCTAATGAAATCCAAGCTGATCTCAGGACAGTGTCACATAGCAGACAGTGTCATGGGAATATTAATTGTTTGTGATTGATGATCAATAACTGCAGGGATACAGCACTTCCTGGAAAACCTGGAATTATTTTATGCAGCTTTCAGGTCATTGAAAATGAGTCCTGGCCACATCTGACCAAAATGTCCCAGGAAACAAGAAGGAGCTCTTTAATGACTTCATGACGTCTGTAAACACTGATGTGACTCAAAAGTCGGAGTCTCTGCACAGTCATGCAGCTGTTTTCATGTTTAGTGGAAACTCTGAATTTATCTTACGCTACGTTTTATTTTAGCTGTAATTAGCTCTGTGATAGCGCAGCATGTAGTTGAAGGTAACATTACTTTAGTTCAGCTTCTTACCTGTAATCTGTTGATCGGAGGCAGACTGATACCAAAGATTCAAAAACACTCCTGATCCAAATATTGATGCTTTCTACCAACACCAGGTCTTCTTCAGAATCACACACAAAATGGATCCGTTTTCGATCAGGTCCTCACTGTGTCCATGTTTCCCAGAGTCCCAAACAACTGTTTAACCCAGAAAACAAAACAAAAACAAAAGGCCTCACTGGAAGGAACGTGAACATTAATGATGCATTCACATCATAAATCACAGCTCTACACGATAATACATCAACCAAAGTATCTCAGCTTGTAATTTAGCTCCGCAGCACCTCTATATAACTGCTACGTTAGCCTCATATTAGCACTGTGCTAGCTTTCATTAGCACTGAATTAGCCCTGTGTCAGTTCTGTTAGCGCTACATTAGCTCTGTTGTCTCATTCTAGATCCTTGGACCTGTGCTCAGGTGGAAACTGAGTAGAACTAAGCTAAGCTAAGCTAATAAAAGAGTAAGATGCCCCACTGTCACAGGAGTCAGGGAGCTGTCAATCAATCCAGTGTGGACACAACAAACACAGAGAATGTACTGAGTCCACAGCTCCCCCTAGTGACAGAAAGCTAGAAGTAAATCTAAGAAATGGCTGTAGAGTGACGTTAGATTGTGTTGTTGCTTCAAGTATTATAACAAAGGTCTTCGTGTTCTCACTGTTCGCTCAGTGCTTCCTGTGAATATGTCAAAATAAAAGACGTCTGTTTACCTTTCTGAAAGTCAGCTGTCTGTTGGTTCAGCTTCAGATGAACCACAAAACCTGTTCACCTGTTCACAACCACAAATCAGTCCTGAGCCCCATCGTGAGGCTAAAGCACCAGAGGATACTGGACCTGACATCACCCATGAACTGAGAAACAGACTGAGGGTCAGAACACGCAGGACCAAAGCACCATTCAGCGATCAGACAGCAGAGCTGAACTTAATGTGCTTTATTGTGG
The DNA here is from genome assembly GCF_017976425.1 of Toxotes jaculatrix. Taxonomy (NCBI): domain Eukaryota; kingdom Metazoa; phylum Chordata; class Actinopteri; family Toxotidae; genus Toxotes; species Toxotes jaculatrix. The sequence continues at coordinate 100,300 of NC_054413.1, forward strand.
ATCACTGGTGAAAAATGTTTGAGATCAAACCATTGAAACTAAGCAAATACTCAATACTCAAAGTGCAAACTGCGTCTGACTGTTGAAGCCTCGGGGTTAAAGGTCATCAGCTGATCCTCCTTTGTGCCATTTCAGAGCAGCAGCTTCAGCTTTCGGTGGAAGACGACGTGTAAAATCAGTCAAACTGCTGCTCACGCTCTGTCACTGCGTCACAGCAGCAGCAGCGAGGCACAGACCCAGAGGCCGAACCTCTCCGATCGGCTCCGGTCCATCAGCATTTACACTGAACCGATTTAATGATGTGAAACATTTCAGAGTCACAGTTTAACCCTTCCACTCCCGCTGTGTTTTGGGGGACGGTCCACGATTGTTGGACTTTTACAATAAATGTGAGAATAAAGAGTCGTATGATCTCGCTGCGTCACAGGATGTTGTCCACAGTGACTGAGAAGACAGAAACCTGACTGATGTAATAATCCCATGCTGGTATTGTTTGGACCTTCCTCAGTCTGTGAAGGTTTCACATGTTGTGGGTGGAACAGTGGTTTTATCAGCCCAGTGAATCCCGTGTGCTTCATCACTGACAAACATTTTCCAGTCATTCAGGTGAACTGTCACACTTCTTACGTTCGTGTCCTCAGAGAGAAACTTACTGAGCTGATGGATCAGAGCGAAACATGTGCAAAGGTTTTTTAACGGACTTCAAACGGACGAATGACGTGCGACTTCTTCCTGGTGCTGCACTCAGGTCCTGAAGAGTCTGTCCAATCAGAACGACTCACAGGTAGGACATCTGTCCCACGCAGAATGAATGTATACCTCCGCAACGGAAATTAGTCCCAGGATGAAAGAGTTTTTTTATGATGAAACTGCTGCCACAGTGATGTGTTGTAAAGGCGAGTTAATCACCTGAACATTTCATTTTGAAAATTCAAACAATTCTGCAAACTGTTGTAAAAGCTAAAACATGGATGCATGCACAGGAAAAGACTGACAGCAGGGTCGTGTCCCCCACCGCCCACTGTCCTCTGCGTCCCCATCAAGGTCAGTACAACCAGAAACAACACTGTGCATGTTTGATTCAACACAACCTCATTCTGGAAAACGCGCCACGTGAGGACGATATGAACACAACACAGGATAATGAGCTGAGAAGGCGGGACGGTGCAAACAGCTCACCGCGTCTCTAACTAATCAAACGGCCACGACCAGTGGAGATGGACGAACCTGTGGCCTGTGGGGCCCCTCAGCGTCTGGGGCCCCTGAGCAGTGGCTGACTTTGCCCTGGTGGTGGAGCTGTAGGCAGATTATTGGGCTTCAACATGAAGAACCACAGGTGAGAAGTTCATCAGTTCATTAATGTTGTGCTGTCATTCATTCATCTGGAAGACTCCTTATTGCTACAACATGTTCAGGTGTTCGACGAACGTGGTCCTGCTGCAGACGCCTTCACCATCATCACCATCATCATCATCGGAGGAGGAGGAGGAGGAGGAGGAGGAGTTAAAATAAAGAAGCTGTTTGTTGTGATTTCAGATTCAGAATCCTCATGATCGCCACGTTTACAGAGAATCTGACGCTGATGTCACTGAAAAGTCACATGACTCCAGATTGTGCTGTCATTCACCGAGTCAGCTCCTGATTGGTCATCCCGTCCCTTCAGCCCTCCTCCTCCTGCCTCAGACCAGGATCCATCTGTGAGATCATCCTCAGCTTCTCCCTGTTCGAGTACCTCCTCCTTGATGTCACTTCCTCTGACCTCTGACCCCCCACCTGTGCTGTCTGAGGTGATGATGTAATCTCAGTCGATTCAAATGATTCATCTTCTCCGTGCATCAGTTTGCTGTAACCGGGATTGATGCTGCGGGTCGGGAGGCTCTGCGTCCTGCAGGGGGGGGGCGGCGTGGACGAGGAGGAGGAGAGGAGGTGAGACAGGGAAGAGAGAGACAGGTGAGAGGGGATGAGGGAGGAGGAGGAGAGGAGGAGCAGGGCCTGGGAGCCCACCACTGCCTCCCTGTGGAGGCTGGAGGAGCTGTAAGAACCTGATGGCACCTCCTGGAAGGGTCTGGGTGGGGGTGGAGTGGAGGTACACAGAGGAGGTGGTGGACGTTCATTCTGTACTTCCTCTCCTCCTCCTCCCTCCCCCCATCCCCGGCCCATCCTGGCCCAAGCTGAGTGCCTCCGACGGGGGGTGGGGGGCCGTGGGTGGCGCAGGGGTAAGGTGAAGGAGCTGAGCTCCTCCCTCTGCAGGGAGGTCCAGCAGGTGAGGAGGGGAGGCGGGCTGAAGCTGGGGGGGGGGGATAGTCTGTGGGAGGAGGAGAAGATGGGGGTCAGAGGAACATCTGGCTGCTCCTTGTAGATACTGAACACTGTGTCTCCTCCTCCATCACTGCCCCCACCTCCTCCTCTACTGCTGCCACACAGCTGTTGCCTTGACAACACCCCACCTCCTGCCTCTCCTCCCCCTTCCTCCCTCTTGGTTAGCAGTGAGGCGGGGTAAGCCCTGTGTCTGGACTCCAGGCTCTTCGATTGGACGTAGTTAACGAGACCATTGAGGGGATTGGCCGAGGAATGGCGGAAGGAGCAGGAGGAGGTGGTGTTGGGTCTGCGGAGACTGTGGAGGTCGATGACGGTGGAGTAAATGTCCCGCAGATTGATGACCTTTGTCTTCTTGTCCCGGTTCTCGTGCAGGACGGCGTTCGCGCAGATGAAGAGGAAAATACCAATTCCCATGATGAGAGGACCAAAGACCTTCAGCCTATCAGAGTACAGATACCTGCAGAGACATTTAATACAGCCAATCAGAGTACAGATACCTGCATCGAGGTGAACCATCTTAGGACACATTAAGGACCAGCAGAACCACCTAAAGAACCTCTAAAATTAACCAATACTCCAGAACCTCCTGAAGCAGTTGTATTAAATTTAGCGTCACAGCTGCAGGTGCACAGGTCGGTTTGATTACCTGTCCAGAAAATTCTCCAGAAAGCCTCGTGGAACTTGTCGGGTCGTCCCGTTGACAGCTTCTGTCCAGTTAAAATTCTCATCGCCTCCTCCTCCTTCATCTTCATCCTCTCCTTTCCCTCTGTCGTCTCCCTCACCTCCTCGGAGTTCCTCCCCCGTCTCTCCTCCCTGGAAACAATCAGACAGACGTTCACCAAACCTCGTTTGAAGCTGCAGCGTCAGCGTTCAGCTTTCGTTTATTTCCTGTGGTGGAAAAGCTGAAGACAGAGCTGACAGACTGGATCTGACAGTGCTGAGTCCTCTGTGTGGACTCAGGTTCCTGTACCTGGATCTCACCTGAGAGTCAGCAGGAGCAGGTGTGGAGCTCATGGATGATACTGAGGCCATCGCAGCAGCCTCCGGCGGCTGAGTGCTGAAGAACAGTCCGTCTCGAGGCCAGTAGCCCAGAGCCGCCATGACCACGCCCACCAGCAGGACCACAATACCGAGCGCCGCCACGAGACCCGAGACAGAGCATAACTTCAACTTCCCCTTCACCACCACCACCTCGCTCCTCCTGGGGAGGGGGCAGGAAATGACATCATTACAACTGACCTGTTACATCATTATGTTGTGTGTGTGTGTGTGTGTTACCTCTTCTTCTTGTTCTTCCTCTTGTGTGAGTGTGGTTTGTGTGGTTTGGACCTCAGTGAGTCCTGTCGCCGGGCGTTGATCCGCAGGAGACCGCCAGTCGCGATCATCACCAACCACCGATCAAATGGTGGCACAGAACCACCTTAAGACCTGTCCAACGCCACCTCACCGGGACCCGGTCACCAGCTTCCTGTGAGAGAGACAGGTTGACAGTTGGTCTCGACAGCAGTGTCTCCACGAAGCACAGGTGGAAAATAACTGTCCATTATTCTTCCATGTTGGATTCTTCTGACCTGCTGATGGAGGCTGTGCAACACAGTGTGCTGACTGCACTCAAACTCCCACAATGCACGGCTCTCTGACAGACAGCGGCTATTTCAGTGACCTGTCTCTGTTTGGTGTTTTCAGTCAGAACCACATCTCCCATCATGCACTGCAGCTCCTCAGGAGAGTCTGACTGGAATCT
>NC_054413.1:104862-192362 GCF_017976425.1 Toxotes jaculatrix
GAGAGAGAGAGATACAGAGAGAGAGACAGAGAGAGAGAGGAGAGAGAGACAGAGAGAGAGAGATACAGAGAGAGAGAGAGACAGAGAGAGAGAGAGATACAGAGAGAGAGAGAGACAGAGAGAGAGGAGAGAGAGACAGAGAGAGAGAGACAGAGAGAGAGAGAGAGACAGACAGACAGAGAGAGAGACAGAGAGAGAGAGGAGAGAGACAGAGAGAGAGAGAGACAGAGAGAGAGGAGAGAGAGACAGAGAGAGAGAGACAGAGAGAGAGAGAGAGACAGACAGACAGAGAGAGAGACAGAGAGAGAGAGAGAGACAGACAGAGAGAGAGAGAGACAGAGAGAGAGGAGAGAGAGACAGAGAGAGAGGGACAGAGAGACAGAGAGAGAGGAGAGAGAGACAGAGAGAGACAGAGAGGAGAGACAGAGAGAGAGAGGAGAGAGACAGAGAGAAAAAGACAGAGAGAGAGAGAGAGAGAGAGGAGAGAGAGACAGAGAGAGAGAAAACACCTCACACCACCTGTCTGTCTGTCCGTTCGTAAAAAAGGTCTCATTAACCTGTCTCTGTCACGTCTGTCTCTGTTGACACCTGTCTGTCTGACCAGCTGTCTCCCTGATTGGCCTGTCTCTTCTGTCTGTCTTAATGATCCAGTCCAGACACCCAGAGCTGTCTTAGACCTCCTCTGTCCTCTGATCCTGGATCTGCTCTGGACCCCGTCTCTGTGTCTCTGATCCTGGACCAGCACTGGGTGATGCTGATTCTGGGATGTTGCTGTTGCTAGGAGACAGATCTGCTCCGCAGCATCTCAATAATTAGTTTCTGTACAAGCTGAGGAAGTTTGTCCCTGCTGACACCCCATACACCCAACATCAGAGACTCTTCATCATCCAAATTGCCTCATCCTCCTCACTCCCACTCACCTGCTGTGAATTATGGGTAAATTATAAAGAGACTGCACTGTAAAAAAATGGAATCTAGTCATTTCTGTTCAAAACTCTTCAATCCTCAGAGCAAAAGACAAACAAGTGTCAGAAAATATCAGAAACTCAACAAAGCCTGTGGACGTAAGACCTGAGGGACGAGCTGCCGTGCTCCAACAAACAGCCAATCACAGAGCTTGTCTCAGTCCTGTGAGGACAGCAGCTTTCAGGACATACACAACAGTAAACGTCCAACCAACAGGAGCCAAGAGGAGAAAATAAAATAAAACCTGAGTGAAGTCCTGGCTCCCTCCTCTGGAGACAAACATCAGACCACAGAAGAAGAAGTGATTCAAACGATGGAAGCTGACGCTTCAGTCTCCTGACGTTTCTGCTTCACTGTGACTTTGATCCTCAACTGCTGTTTCACCTGTTTGAGGACAGACATGAGGACATGACAGACCCAGGACACAACTCCAGAAATTTAAATTCAGTGAGTCAGTGATTAATCCAGCGAGGGACAGAAGACGACGACGTGCATCGTGAATTCACACATACGTATAACACACAGAAAAAACACCTGTGTGACACTCAGTAACTCACCTGGTCTATGAGAGCTAATGAACCAATAGATGATCAGCACATGATCAGAAACTTTATTGATCTCATTAAACACTGACAGAAACAGCACAGAGAAAGTTCATATAAATATCAGCAGATTGTTGGAAACATTAAAACAACTCAGATGCTTAAGTTCATCAGCTGTTGCCATGGAAACCTGAGGGAAACATATGTCCCACCCCTAGCTGTGACATCACAGAGGGGGTGGAGTCTGAGTTAACTTCCTGTCAGATAGTTGGTTTGAATCCCTGCAGGACAGACTGAAATACAAATATATATATTTATATATATAAACTTTAAAATAGAACTCTATAGAGATACAATAGATATAACAATAGATAACCTTTAAAACACTAGAGAGAATAAAATTATAAATATAAACTCTGGCCCATCCACCATCCACAGCTGATGCCATCTTTAATTCCCCACACCTTCCACAAACTGACCAATCACAGCAAAGGAGGTGGGACTTTGGACGATGTCACGGCTTAAAGGTAAAACCTGGAGGGGAGTCGTTGAAAAAGCAGACGAGTCCAGACGATTCTGAAATTCATAAACTGAGCAGGTGCAACAAACCGTTCCAGAGGAAATGACATCACTTCCTGTGGTTATTTATGACAGTCATGAAAACAAAATCACTCTTTATTTTGATAGAAGACAAAGAATATTCACCAAAGAAAAAGCGCCACGTCATGGTTCTGTGTTTATGACTCAGCAGCAGATATTACTGTTGTGAATCATGGGGACGACTCTTTGGTAACTTTTCAGTGCAGTTTTTTCATAATGACTGAATTCTGAAGCTGAGTTTTCATTTGACTTCAAATTCAAATTCAGGGATGATCTAAATCAGAAACGAGATTTTCCTCCTGACTGCGTCTTGTAGATTTATCTGATGAAAGTTAAAATCTTTTCTTTTACTTCTGCAGAAGCAGAAGAAGAAAATGAGAAGTCAGTTTTTCTTTGGTGAACGTGTGAATCGTACATTTTTTCTCTCGTGTAGTTTCATTGACAGTTTCGTGGTAAATATGAAGCTGTTTACAGAAACATGTCTCAGACTGACGGAGGAATTTCAGCCAATCAGAGGGCAGCAGCCGCGTTTTCATCCAGGACTTTAAAAACTTTTATTAACTATTAGAATTTCACCTTGATTGTCAGAGACATCCTGTTTTCAGGTGCAGGGGTTTTCGTTTTGGCGGCTGAGTCCCATTTCAGGTTCATCACAGCAGGTGTCTCCTTTAGGCCTCAACATCCCAGAATTCTTTGCACGCTGGTTCTGGTTTCAGTGAGTTGAGTCTAAGGAGGTTCAGGTTTCAGTCTTATCAAGGACACCTGTATTAAGCCCCGCCCCTGAACAGAGGCAGAGCCTGAAATGGAGCTCAGGTGTTGTGACAGAACATATTTGTTTCATTTTGTTTTTTCCAACATGACAACTTGACAACTTCTAGAGAAACACGCCTGAGATCATTCTTATGACATCAGAAAGTTCAATCTGACACACGATTGGATAGAAAACAAAGTCCTGCCCATGGATCGGGGGGAGCGGCGAAGTCTACAATCAGGTGTTTTCTGGATTGGCTCGTCATGAGTTGCAGGTGTCAGGTGTCAGTGGTGTGAGACCGCTTCCTGTCCTCCGTGTGGGAATAGTCCCCATCCTCAGTGTGTGACTGGCTCCTGTCCTCAGTGTCTGTTTGTTGCCTGTCCTCAGCGTGTGACTGGCTCCTGTCCTCAGTGTCTGTTTGTTGCCTGTCCTCAGCGTGTGATTGGTTCCTATCCTCAGTGTCTGATTGGTTCCTGTCATTACTGTGTGACTGGCTCCTTACCTCAGAGTGTGACTGGTTCCTGTTTTCAGCGCGTGATTGGCTGCTGTCTTCGGCGTGTTTGAACATCAGGATGGAGTTGTAAATCTTGAGGGCAGGACCGAGTTTGATTGACATGATCCTCACGATGTCCCGTTGGGTGAGCAGGAGGAAGGCCCGCCCATCAATTTGCTAAAAAGGCAGACAGACAGAGGCAAGAACCAATCAGACCACAGCAGGTTTGATGTGATGTCATTAAAGCTACAGCAGCTGATTGGTCGTCTCACCTCGTCTCTGAACTGCTTTGCCTGTTCCTCACAACCAGGGAGAGACTCAATGAAATCGGACACCTGCGGAGAGACAGACAGGTCGCAGACAGTCAGTGAAACACAAACACTTTGTCCCTCGGTGAAAAGACATTGACAAAACCCTGAAACTGAAAGGACTGAAAACGAGTAAAAGTAAAAACTGAAATCTCTTTGACTTGGACAAAGACAACGAGACGATTTCCAAACTTTTAACCTTCACGACTAAAACATGGGCTAAGACTAAACCTAACACCAGCCAGTCAGGAGAGAGACAGGTGCACACTGCTGACCTGTCTCTCTCTGTCTCATCGTACCGACCTGTTGGACGCTCCACTGTTGGACAGTCTCGGCATGGACCCCGGCGACGCCCGGCAGCAGTTTGCGGTGTTGCTCCCAGCACAGTGACAGGTCGCGGCCTGGCTGCGCCGACATGGCCGACAGGAAGACAGACTGGTGGAGGGCAGCCTGCAGACTGGACTCTGCTGCTGCTGCTGGAGAGACAGATGGGTCAGAGAGTGAGTGAGTGAGTGAGTGAGTGAGTGAGTGGGTTAGGGTTAGGTTGATGCGTGGTCAGTTTCCTACAAAGGAAACCTCAGCAAACTCTGATTTACCATAAAGGTAAATTCCTCTGGAGCGAGAGTCTCCAGGTTTGGGCTGCATGGACAAAACAAGACGTTTGGAGACGTCACCGTTACTCAGGTGGACAATTTTCACTGTCTTCTGAAAATGTAAGTGATTCATTGATCAAATGAGAAAACAGCTTCACAGGTCTACACTGTGTAACGACTGGTTCAGAAACACGTCCTGAAGACAGAGGATGTGACGCAGCGCAGCGTCCTGCACCCGAGACGCATCCAGTCAAAAGCAGGACCAACAGAAACCCTGCAGGGACACGAAACCTGGCTCCGTGTCCCTGCAGGGACACGACTTCGTGAAACAGGAGTCATGTGACCTGAGGAGCAGGAGGAGCTGAGAGCCTGCAGTCCTTCAAAGGATAAAACACAGAGCACAACCGACACGGCTGTTACCATAGTGAAGTGTTTCCATGGAAACAGCCACTTCGTCGGCCTGCTGTTTCCATGGAAACACACTGAGGAGAGCGAGGGAGGAAGCTGGGTGTTTTCACTGCGAGAGACAAAGGTGGAACAGGAGCCTGTGCTTTAACCCGGGGTTAGGGTAACTAAGTTAGTTGTGTTAAAACACATTTAGGTTAAACTGGTCACCTGACCAGTCAGAGAGCTCTTCGCTGTGGTTCCTGTGGTTGCCATGGTGACAGAACTGTGAGAGCCTGAAGCTGAACCCTGGGAGGCGGCTTCTCTTTCACAGGAACGTTACCCACCTCAGAACGTCCTGTCCTGGACACACAAACCACACACCCGCCTACACATGAGGGTGTTACCTGCATCCCCTCACAGGAAACCATCAGGTAACACACACTGTACCTGGTCCCAGGGCTCTCAGGTGAAGCTCCTCCTCTTCCTGTTTCATATGAAGGAATTTGGTTGGCTGAGAGATTCTGGGGGCGGGGCCAGAGGAGAGAAGGAGGAGAAGTGAAGTGAGACACGTTTCATTTATAAATTTTATAAAAATGTAAAAAAATCCTTCTGTTCACAAACAGAGGGACTGAGTGATTGTTAGAACCTTTATTTTGAAAATCCCTTTACCTAAGACAGTTTATGTTTCCCCCACAGGAAGAAGATTTCTATTCTATTCTAATAACCTGTGATAACTTGTGATAACCTATGATAACCTGTAATAATCTATAATAACCTGTGAACCTTTGGTCAAACATTTAAAGTTCTGACTGGATCATTTCAGGTCAGACAGTTGGACAGATGGACAGATGAAACCAGATCTGTCTTTACTCAGATGTCGTCTTCGTTCTCAGACAGTTTCCATGTGTTTCCTGCTGCTGTGAACCAGATGTTTCACTCTGGATTAACTGTCTGATTGTAAATCTGTTTCCAGATGTGTGAAAGCTCAGATCACAACTTCCTGTTTAACTAATTAACTTTTTAATGTGAATTTAGTCGAATATTCACCAGTTCCTGCTTCTATCCACAGTCTGTGTCTGTGTGTGTGTGTGTGTGTGTGTGTGTGTGTGTGTGTGTGTGTGTCTGTGTGTGTGTGTGTGTCTGTGTGTGTGTGTCTGTGTGTGTGTGTCTGTGTGTGTGTGTCTGTGTGTGTGTGTGTGTGTGTGTGTGTGTGTGAGTCTGTGTGTGTGTGTCTGTCTGTGTGTGTGTGTGTGTGTGTGTGTGTCTGTGTGTGTGTGTGTGTCTGTGCGTGTGTGTGTGTGTGTGAGTCTGTGTGTGTGTGTGAGTCTGTGTGTGTGTGTGTGTGTGTGTGAGTCTGTGTGTGTGTGTGTGTCTCTGTGTGTGTGTGTGTGTGTGTGAGTCTGTGTGTGTGTGTGTCTGTGTGTGTGTGTGTGTGTGTGTGTCTCTGTGTGTGTGTGTGTGTGTGTGTGTGTCTGTGCGTGTGTGTGTGTGTGTGAGTCTGTGTGTGTGTGTGAGTCTGTGTGTGTGTGTGTGTGTGTGTGTGAGTCTGTGTGTGTGTGTGTGTCTCTGTGTGTGTGTGTGTGTGTGTGAGTCTGTGTGTGTGTGTGAGTCTGTGTGTGTGTGTGTGAGTCTTATATAATCTACTTTTATATAACATCCAGAGATAATCTACTCATAACAAACACCCACACACACTTCACATCATCCAGCAGAGACAGACGGAGAGACAGACAGGTCTGACTGGACTCACTGATTAACACCTGTGGGGGTCGCAGTGAGGAAGACCATGTTCGATGGTCAAGAGCTGCTTCTCCCACATTTATTCAGCACGTATTTAAAAATCCTGTCTGTCTCACCTGTCTCTCTATCTGTCTCACCTCTCTGTCTCACCTGTCTATCTGTCTCACCTGTCTGTCAGTCTTTTTCTCTTCCCCAGTGGAAGCAGCAGAGTATCGCTCAGTTCTGTCTTCACGTCAACACCACTCCTGTCGCACAGAGAGACAGGTAAAGACACAGACAGACAGAAACATAAAATATAATGAATCAGTTTTTCAAAATACTAAACTATGTGAGGGAGAGAGAGAGAGAAGGTGTGGACTTCCTCTGTCTTTCAGATTTCACACTAAAAGCCCCTGAAAACTGAAGGGTGAAACATTATCTTTAACCTGTCTGCGGTTACCTGTCTGACTGACGCACGGTGACAGGTACCAGGGTGACGACTCGCTCTCCTCCCAGCCTATCAGGGAGCACCACCTCCTTACGCATATTAATATCTGAGTATGGACAGCCGAAGGCACTGGGCGAGACACATAAAGTCAGACAGGAAAACAGAGAGAGAGATTTTAAAAACAGGAAACAGCTGTGGAGACGGGGAAAAAAACACAGACCGACCCATGACTCAGCATCACAGGTCTGTCCCCATGAGACAGGTGTGTACCTGTGGTGTCCAGTGTATTTGGCTCCTTTAATGTGTCCAACCCCTCTGCAGCCTGGAGTGGGACAGACACCCTGTGAGGGGGAAGGGACGGGGGAGGAGCCTGTCTCACACACACAGAAAGAAGTAAACAACGTTCATAACACTGCTAAAGCATATCTGCATGTGTCTGACCTGTCTGTCTCTTCTAACCTGTCTGTCAATAACCTGTCTGTCTGACCTGTCTCTCTCTCTGACCTGTCTGTCTGACCTGGGGGGGGTTCCAGTGGGTGTCCTGTGCGTTGACACCAGCCAACGGGATGAAGGTCACAGAGGTCGCTGTCACACCAGACGTCAAACTGCTGCGACCAGCCGTCATAATGAATCTGCAGGCAGACACACCTTTATGACATCACACAGATACACACATACACGCAGGTTGACAGACAGGTAAACAGACAGGTAGACAGTACCTTCACCCTGTAGTCATCTGTATCTGTCACCGTGGCGACGCGGATCAACATGGGATTCCTCCTGTCAACAGCCTCCAATCTGTGGTCCACCTGGAAACCATGTGGAGCTCTCTGATTAGACAGAGGCACAAAGACACCCGTCAATCATTGTAACCACCTTTCTGATTGGACCTGAAAGCTGTCAGTCACTCCTTGCTCCCACTGCCTCCTTGTTTCCTCACCAGTGTGAAGGCTGAACTGGGAGCAGCAGCGGAGCAGGTTTCCTGCAGGTACTCCTCCCACAGGAAGCTCTCAGGGTTTGGATGACCTGCAAAACAAAGTGCTGCACATTAAAAACACTGTGTTCACACACACATGACCCGTGTGTAAAAGTACTGCGTGTACTGCGTGTACCCTGAGGGGCGGTCAGAGGTCGTCCCTGTTCTTCACACCAGCCGACAGGATGGATGTACGGACTGCTGCTGTCGCACCTGATCGATCAAACATTACGTCATCAATACACCGATACCTACACGCTGCACTTCACCCACAGGTTCATCAATAAATATCTGATCACCTGTGGATCAATCAGTTCAGTGAACATAATGAAAACAGCTGTAGCTCCACCTGCTGTTCAACATCACAACTACAGGCTTTACTGCAAATACGACGCTGTACTGCAGCACTACGAATACTAACAGTACTACTACTGACACTACCACTGACCACTGCTCTTTATACAATCACAGGTGAGCAGTACTTGTGACCTGTCTGTCACCTGTCTGTCACCTGTCTGTCTCACCAGTAGTCATACGTGTCATCCCAGTTATCGAAGTGGACCAGGAACCGATCTTCGACGACGTCTGCGACGGAAGCAACGCAGACAAGTCCAGGATTCTTCCTGTCGACCGCCTCCAACTTCATCCCCACCCTGAACCCACAGTCCTGAGGGACAGACAGGTGGTGAGACAGAAAAATGAGCAGACAGAGAGATGGTCAGAGAGACAGGTGAGACTGGTGTATACTGACTGCAGTGCGACAGGTGAACAGGGTCAGAGGAGCAGCATGAGAGCCTGTGGACTGAAGGTAGATCTGCCAGTCAAAGTCTGTGTCACTGTGACCTGCAGAGAAAGAGACAGACAGGTAGAATGATGTCACCTGTCTCAGATGGTTACCTATGAGGGGGCGGGGCTATCTGTACTCACCTTTAGGTGGGTGGAGCTTGTGGTTGTGGTCTCTACACCAGCCTGCTGGTCTGATGTCTGCTGAATCAGCATTTACCCAGAAGTCATAGCAGTCTGAGTACCCGTCGATATGGAGACGCAGCCGACAGCCAATCACCTGACAGAGAGAGGTTAGTCACCTGACTGTGTGTGTGTGTGTGTGTGTGTGTGTGTGTGTGTGTGTGCGCGTTACCTCAGCGACCGTCAGCACACAGAACATGGATGGGTGCAGTGGGTCGACGCCCTCCAGTTTCATCCCAACTTTAAAACCAGTTTTCCTACTGGGAAAGGACTGGGACTAAGAGACAGGTCAGAAAGACAAACAATCATCAGAGACCAGAAGGACAAGGAGTCCTGCATCAGGTGGACCCACAGAGTCAACCCACAGAGGAACTGAGACAGGTTCTCCAGGACACTGGAACAACCGACCCGACAGGTACCTGAGAACCCGAGTGCAGGTGGACTGAGGAGAACTGGAGCTGGTCTAACAGCAAAGAGGGGACACAACAAATCCTGATCTGAGTTCGAGGTTTTCACTTTACTGCACTTTGGATGAAGCTCAGTGAGACTCATCAGGTACTGTCAATGATTCGCACTTTGGTCTCTGGAATGGTCACACGACAAACATCTTTTAGAAAAGTGTGGGAGGCACGTCCAGGTAGATGGAGACCTGTCCAGGTAGATAAAACCACTGGGTGAAGGTAAATCTCCCATTTCACTCCTTTCACACTAATTGGTTTTTTAACACACACCTGTCTGAGCTAGCATCTGCTGAGCTGCGTGTGAGGCGTTCAGGGAACGTCTAAAAAATTGTAGCAGTAGAAAATAACCTGTTACAATCTCTCCCTCTAAACCGCAGGAATCTCTGCAGGCACATCGGTTACACACCGCGCTACGCTGCAACACTGCTGTAGGAAACACTGAGGGGTGTGTGTGTGTGTGTGTTACCTGTGTAAACAGTGTCAGAGGAGCAGCTTCTGCTTTCTGTTCGTTCAGGTACTGCTGCCAGGACCAGGACCGTCTCTTTACACTAACTGAACACACACACAGTTGTTAGCATTGCTGGTCAGGTTGATGTTTCTGTGTTAAACAGCCAATCAGAGTGCAGTATGATAACAGTGATGACAGTTGATACAATCAGCGCGACTCATTGTTCTGCTGCAGCTCACGTTCACATTCATGACGCTGTGGTTTAAACACTCCTAGCTTCTTCACCTTCATACGTATTAAGCCATCTTTGCTGCATGTGTCCTGTGAGTTTGTCCTGCGAGTCTGTCCTGCGGGACTGTCTTGTGAGTCTGTCCTGTGGGACGTCAACGTGAGGACGTCGAGGACGTCACCCAGCAGTGTGTGTGTGTGTGTCTGTGTGTGTGTGCGTGTGTGTGTGTGTGTGTCACCTTGAGTGCTGCTGACTTTGTTCTTCATCTTCTTCTTCTTTGGTTCTTTTCTGTTCAGAGGAAATAAATAAATACAAACATGAAGGTACGGCAGCCTGGACAGGTCAAACCACACACACAAGGTTCAAAGTGAACTTTTACCAAAATAAGACAGAGCTGACTGGATGTGAGTTTTGATGAGTCTCCAGCTCACGTCCACTTCACTGACAAAAGTCCACACTCAGTGAGACGCAACAAAACAAACACGAGGACAATCCTGTCTCTGAGCCTGTCTGTCTCTGTGTGTCTCTGAGCCTGTCTCTCAGCCTGTCTCTCAGCCTGTCTCTCAGCCTGTCTCAGCAGCAGGTGAGGACCCATCCTAACGAACAAAGCTCTCAAACTGAACTCAACACTGATGCTGATGTTTCCTGTCAGACCTGCTTTGCTCTTTGTTACTGTTGAAACCAGCGATCGATAATCAAACCGATGATGCTGCCGTTTGTGATCATCAGCTCCACGCAGCTGCTGCAGTCCCGTTCCTTCGTCTGATTGACAGATTGATTTTTGAACTGAGCGTCTGATCAGTAACTTCAGGAGGAGACGGGACTCGAAGCTGCTCTGAACCTAAAACCAGAGCTTTCGTTAGTTTCACATTTTATTATTTTATTATTATTTACTGTCACGTGTCAAAGCTCAGATTCAGATCCAGAACTTTCTTTGTGCTCGGGGGACGATTTAAGACACGTGAGCAGCATGAGGTGGAAAACAAGACACTTTCATCCAAAAAATAGAACAATGTATACAAAAGCTATGCAAAATGGATAAAGTGCAGGCAGGGTAAGTGTAAACTGGAGTTACATGGATTATATATTTACATGTTACTGCAGAGGTACTACTGGATAATAAATAAATAACAACAGAAAACAGGTTCATATTGAATCTTAGGCTGCAGCTGATTTCTTCACCTGCTGTCACACTGACTCTCCCACGTGTCTGCAGCAGGAACCGTGACAGTGCTGAGAGTCACCGAGCAGCAGGAAACACCTTTAGATTTCTGCAACGTCAGCAGGAGCAGAGCGAGTCCAGGTCTCAGGTCTGTCCTGGACTCTGGTCTGATGCTGAACGGGGACAGAGTTTAGCTGAAAACCTGATCACTGATCAAACTGCACAGAGATCAGATACCACTGTGAGCCTGTCACCTGTCACCCAAACTGGATCAATACAAAAACCGATCAGTAACAATCATCTGAAGTCAGCTGATTAATAAATACATCAATAACCATCAGAGCCACTGTTAAACACCAGTAAACAGTCTTCATCACCTTCATCGGGCCAGGAAACGACTCCATTAAAACACACACTAACACACAGGAAATCCACACAGCTCTACCTTCAAAATAAAAGTCTGAGCTGCTTCACTCTAAAACTTTGCTGCTGGAAACTCATCACTGGTTTATCATCAAACATGAAGCTGAACCAGGTCAGGACAACGCTGCGGATCAGGGTCAAAGGTCGTAAATTCCTCCACCTCTGTAAAAATCCTGTGATACAAACCAAAGTCAGACACCTGAAGGTTCTTCAGGTGAAGGTGTTCACTGCTCTGAGTCGAACTCCAGCTAATGATCAGACACTGTGTCATCAATCACTGCCAACAATAAACTGATGGCTTCACACACAGACCTGCGGCAGGGGACGTGTGTCCTTCTGTGGAAGTCCTTCTCCAGAGCATTTCTTACAGTGTACTAGCATTTTTACTGCAGTGCAGTATCTGAGTACTTCCTCCACCTCTGGCTGAAGTCGAGTCCTGATCCAAGAATTGATTAGAACCTGATCAGTTTCTGAGGCTGATACTACAACTGACAGATTTTCTCTTAACAACGGATTTTATAAGAGACTGTCATCTGGCGCACGGTCCAGACTCTTATTGTGAAAGCGTGAGCGGAAGTGCGCTGCCTCCACCTGTGTGAATTGATGAAGGTTCAATCAGGAAACAACAAACGGCTCAGACCCACCGGTGATCCGCGGCTCTCTCCGCCGGCCTCCGAGCTAATGAGAGCGGCTGCAGCTTCAGCAGAGAGCCGCCGAGGGGAGCCGGAGGCCCGGAAAGAGAGAACCGAGATGATCCGGTACCGATACCGGCAGTTTAGACAGAAACTTACCGTGTGTGGTGATCCGCCTCAGACTGCTGACAGCTCCACTACACGGAAATACGGAGAGGTCATGGCGCATGCGCCTCCGGGGGAACGGATATAAACACCTAAATAAAAAATATGTGAAACAAATAAATCCTTGTTTTAAATAAAGGTTTGAGATTTGAAGAATTCGTAGGTGCAGAGTTGAGTTTATATAATTAATTATAATTAGAAATAATCAAAGTGGAGCCTCAGACTTCAACAGGTGAAATCAGGTGTATGTTCATTCACGTGCGTCTGAGCATTTACACACATTTTAAATCAACTTCATTCATAAAAGCAGCAGCTCTGTGGAAACCTGGTTTTCTGCTGCAGAGTAAAATGTAGAAATTCTGTGTTGATTTAAAAAGTTGTTGTTTTCTGGTTAAACCTGATGCACTGTGTATTTCAGTATCTGTGACGGAGCCTGAACACGGTCTGAACACCTGTCAGCTCTCACCTGTTGCAGTCTGTCATGTTAGCTTTGATTATTTTGTCTTATTGTTGGTGTCTGGTTTAATTAGCCTCAGATGTTTGAATGAGCTGCTGCAACATTCAGACTGGTTCCTGTTATTTTAGCTGATGTACTGAAGCTAGTAGCCTGCAGCGCCACCATGTGGTCAGCTGGAGAGCTGAGCGATGGGTGGCACTGCTCCACTGTCTGATGTAAAGCTTCATGAAGGAAGAACTTTGTCTCAGACTCTACAAATATAACCTTCAACACTGGGGCTAAGCTAAGCTGTGCTAAGCTAAGCTAATAGTTTCCCTCTGCTCCAAGTCTTTGTGCTAAGCTAAGCTAACTAGAGATGACAGTGGTTGCTGTCCTGACTTCTCCTACATTCCCAATCTGAGCTGGTGTCCAGCTGCTGGTCTGAACTGGGAGACTACAATATTCACTTCTCCCTGTGGCCCCTCCCACCCCTCCCCTTACACCCCCCCGTCTCTGCACAGACAGGATCAGCAGCCGGACCGAGCAGGGTGAGTTTGTTTCTTCTCTTTATGTCTATTCACACGCTGATAGGAATCACTGATCACATATTGATAACATATTAATATGTATTGATACTGACCGAGCTGTTGCTACTGAGGAGAGAGAGGAAGGTAGAGAGACACCAGAGACAAATGAAAGAAACGTGTTTATAGAACTGGACCGGGACACAGACCGGTCCTGGACAGAGTTCAGTGGGTCTCTGCTGTGTTTAGTGGATCCGGATCAGCTCAGGACCTGATTTGAATCACAGATCTGGATTTATTGTGACCCACAGAGAAGCTGCCTGATAAAGACCAGATTAAACCACATCACACACGTTGGATAACAAGCGGAGATCCAGACCACATACACCACCGAGCAGTGGATCCAGACTGGATCTGGGTCCAATCAGCGACTCTGAATCCTGGTTTTTTTCTGTGGATTTCACTCACATACTGTCAGTCTCAGGCCCAGTCTGGACTCTGGACAGATAAACCACTCTGAGCATCAGATCTGGACCAGATCTGAGCCACTTTGTTAACAGACCAAATTCTTTGAATTAATCAATCAACATTTTCGCTGAAGAAACATCAGAAAAACGTTGGATCAGGTTCAGGTTCTGTCTCAGAACCAGAGACAAACTGACACCAGCAACATTTGGACTTTTGTTCTTAAAGAACAGGGGTTAGAGGTGATAGAGGTGGTGAGGAAGACTTCAGGAGGAATACTCAGAATCCGGATCAACCTCCACCACTGTTTATCTCTGATGAAAAACCTGGTCTGTGGAGGCAGGCTGGTCTGAACCACGGGACTGGACACCTGTACTGGAATGATCGTGGTTTATAAGACACAGATCTGGGTCTTAACTGCTCCAAAGCAAACGTGGACCAGATAAACCAGTTTCAGCAGCCGACACAGACCAGTGAGGGACCTGGGACCAGATGTAGGAGCCGTCATTAAAAAGCAAACTGTAGAACAAACGTTTGCAGGATCCTACAGATTTCAGACGGACTCACTTCACAGTATTTGGAAAGGAAAACTTACAGATCCGGACCAGATCGCGGACTCTGGACCATTCAGGATGTGTTTTCACAGCTGATGATTCTTTATGTTTAAATCTCTGTCACTAAAGTTCAACAAAGTCGAACAGAAATGAATCCGAACTGAGCTCAGAGTTGAGCTGAACCTGCAGAAGTCCAAGTGTTTTTTAGACAGTTTAATGTCTATAACCAGGTCAGATTACCGTCTGAGGACCGCAGTGAAAACACTTATCTCTGAGCCTCTGATTGGACGACAGCGTCCATTTCCTCCTAATGGATACACAGAAGCAGCTAGCATTAGCCTGCCCACCCCACTCTGTCCTCCCCTGGGAACCAAAACCATTAGACTGAGATTCCCCCACCCCACACACACACACACACACTGATCAATACACTAGAAGAGGCTGACTTCCTCTAACACACGATGAATATTTAATCTGAGCTCAGCTTCATCTCAAACAACCACAAACTCTAAAGAGACTCTGATATAAAATCACAGATGTAAAGTTCAGTTTCACACCTTGAATACAACGTAACCCTAAACACAGCTGTGACCTCCCTCGTCTGACTGATGAACCTGCATCAGACTCACGTTTCAGATATTTTTAAATAACGTGGATCAGAATGTGGTGCTGGAGTTTTTCAGCCTCCTTTAGCTTCTGGTTTTGGTTCTGTGGCACATTTCCTGTCTGGTTCAGTCTCAGTGTTTCCTGGATCCAGCAAACAGATGTTAGAAACAACAACATGCCAGATGTTGTGTTTACAGATGAACAGAAAAGGCAACGTTCATCTTTTCTCAGTGTTTTCAGAACATGAGAATAAAATATAACTTAGATTAATTAAACTTTAACATTAAAATAAATGAAAGGGCAGAAAAACCTCAGCGTTCGTGCAGGTGACCCCGGGGTCAACGCAGCAACCTCAGGCATCGATACTGAGCCAGGTCAGAACGCTCGCACCTGCAGACACCACTGAGAGATGGCTCTGATTGGCTGACAGGATCTGTTTCATCTATCTGATGCTCTGATTGGCTGACAGGATCCGTTTATCTTTGTCTCCACAGGATGTTGTCCTCTACAACTACCACCTCCCTCCCCTCCTCCTCCTCCTCACCCCTTCCAACCCCCCACACAGTGACCTCTGACCACCGCCGTGTTGCCATGGAAACTTACTGGAGGGAAGTGCAGAGCATTGAGGAGGAGAAGGAGGAAGAAGATGAAGAAGAAGACGAGAGGAAGAGTATGGACGGTAAGTCAAACCTACAGCAGAGTGAGACGTCGTCTTTCTGTCTGACCTCTACCTGTCTTTGTTTATCTGCAGAGGTGGAGCTGGAGGAGGCGTGGCTGACGGAGGCGGGATTATCCTCGCTGGTGACGGGCTCATCCGAGGAGGAGACGCCACCGCCGGCAGAGGCCCTGCTGTCCACACTGACACGGCAACAAGCCGCCACAGTGAGGAGGAGGCTGGACAACTACAACGAGACACTGAAGAAGAGAAACAGGCAGCCAATCAGAGACGTCCGGGACGTCTTCACTCAGGTGAGACACATTTATTTAAACACACTGTACATACACTTATGTCCGTAAATAAACATAATATACAAACATCAGAGACGTGTGCACAGCTGTGATTAGAACAGCGCTGGTGGACAGCGCTGGTGGACTGGTGGTCCACTGGTGTGGACTGGATCTGAACACAGACCTTATGATGCAGCACAAACAGATTCATGACTCAGCGTTTTCTCTTTCAGCCTGAAGATGACTCAGCAGGCAGGTGCCCCTCCCCTCGTTCTCACTGCCCCGAGTCGCCACCGAGTCGATACCACACCACCACCAAAACCATCCGCCGAGCCACCCACAGAGGTACCTGTCTGTCTGCTCACCTGTCTGTCCTCAGATAACCAGGACACACACACGCTTCCTTCAGGTGGTTCTGGAGGTTTGACTGTTTACTGTCAAATTCAAATAAGCTTTATTGCAATGACAGATCGGAAAGCAACAGTACCAACGCAGTGCCATTAACTCCACTCATGAGCAGGCGGGACAGAAACGTCCACAGCATGTGGAAGGAACGAGTGTGGACAGAGACGCATGCAGTCACTGTAATGTTCAGATAAATCCACACTGACAGAGACGGGGGAGGGACGATCGGTCTCTGAGGGTCAGGGAGACTGACGGACTCAGGACATTATCTCAGATCCTTACGTGTCTCACAGTATTAGAGGAAGTGAGGTTCTGTCTCGCCCTCTCTCTTCATGTGATTGGCTGCAGAACGGGGGTCAGGACTCAGGGTTAAGGTGTGGTTGGTCGAGCTGGCAGGTTCAGTTCTGGGACCAGTTTTTCAATTTGAATGATTAAAGTGTCTTTTCCGTGTTTACAGTTCGACCAACTCTTCCCACGTTTGTTTTTGAGGATCAGCTACCTGAACATCCATCATCCCCCACAAACACACACACGCCGATACAGACTGATTCGCCGCCACTCACCCCTTCCCCTCCTCATACACCCCCGCTGCCCGTCAGTCAGTCGAGACGAGCTGATTGGCTGCTGAGGGACTCTCCGTACTCAGAAGGAGTGGCAGAGCACAAACAGGGTGGGACTTGTTGGGACTGCGTGTGTTTCCATGGAAATGACATCAGTGACGTGCCGGTAAGTCGAGTAACCGATAAAATGGTCGACTCAGACCAACGCCTCGCTTCTACTTATTTCTGTAATTCGTGTTATTTCTGGTTTTACTTCTCTGCTGTACGTTTTGGAGCTACAGCTGAAATGCTTTGTGGAATGTAAACAGGAAGTACAGTGTTGCCATGGATTCAGTGAGTTAAAAACTGTCCTAGTGACAGCAGCTGAATCAGCTGTGATCAGCTGTGATCAGCTCCTGTCTGCAGAGAACCATGGATAAACAGACTCCTCTCACTAGATCACTGTGAGAGGAAGGTGTCACTGAAGGACATTTAAAAACAGAAGGAATCTGAATGAAGTTCTGCAGGATGGACGATGGACATGAGAGATGATGATGTCCTCAGGAAGAATAATTCACATCCAATGTGTGTGTGTGTGTGTGTGTGTGTGTGTGTAGTTCGTACCTGCCTCTCCCTCTCAGGGTCTCACTCGGGCAGAGGACCTGTCATCATGTGACCTCACCCGGCTTGGCTTCATTTCTCACATCGAGCTCTCCACCTTCCTGCTCTCACTGGGCGCCCAAACCAAACGCACCCGCCCGCCACGCTGCCGGACCCGAGGTGTGCTTCATTTTCACATCACAGTTTTAAAGAATCAAACTGGAAACAGCTGAGGGTGAACAGTGTGAGGGTGAACGGTGTGAGGGTGAATATGAATTAAAATGAATTTAATGTTACTCACTTTGTCTGTGTACAAAAAGCAGAACCAGTTGTTTGTCTATAAAGTCACATCACAATGACACGGTGTCTGTCCCTCTCTGTCCCTCTCTCTGTTGATCAGACAGTGGTGTGTTCGGTGTTCCACTGAACTCGCTGTTAGAGAACGACAGAAAGAAGTTTCCTGGAGTCAAAGTTCCTGTCGTCTTCCAGAAGGTGAAGAACCTGTCTGCCTGCCTGTCTGTCGGTCAGTGCTGTGTCAGCTGATGTCTGAAGTTAGCGTGTTGCTGAGCTAATAGCTGAACGTTCCTGTGGTTAGCGGTTAGCATGAAGTTAAATTCAGACCAGATCAGCTGCTGTAAGAAAACCTCAGAGCTGCTGCAGCTGTTCTCTGATAGAACGGAGGTTCTAATGTTCCCACAGAGGAACGTGAATCTGACCACAGGCCAGCAGAGACAGAGCATCAGCTGTCCGTCACCTGTGACTCTAATTATTAAAATGTACAAACCACGTGTAAAACATGGACGCAGTACCCGTGACGTCACCCATCGGTTTCGGGGAGTCGGTTTTGTGACCAAACCATGGGCATCGGAGCTGCGCCATCTTGGATTTTAGTGGGAGTGTACTTTCTATATGTGGCGAAGAGGCGGTTACTGTACGGGTCAGCCGGCCGGGAACCGGCCACTTAGCTCGGAGCAATATTTAATATTTACCGGCTTTCACCGCTGCCTCCATCCACTATCCACCTACAGTTACGGCAGCACACAAACAGCAGCAGCCGCTGACTGACGGAGCTGCTCTGTCCATGCAATGTCGGACTTTTTAAACAGAAAAATGAGACCAAATAAAATTGTAGCCTAGTATTCACACAATAAACGGACTCTGAGAGCACGGAACACACCGCAGCAGCGTTCCTAACATTAGCTGCTCCGGTCCTCTATCTGTATCAGCAGCGACCAGAGACCGGCAATGAAGTCATAAGCTAGCGGCTAAATATGCTAATACATGCTAATTAGCACAAACATCCAGGTAAAATAGTGAGAAATTTACTTACCGAAAAAACTGCGACACAGCCTCCTTAGACGGGCGGTTAGTACAGTCCACACTACAACAAGCCATACTGTCACAGAAACCTATCCGAACATTGGCAAACAAACACGGACACTGCAGCCCCGGTCAACCGCTGGAGGTAGCCGCCTAGCCCAGCCGATGCTTTAGCAAAGAGCTAACTGTCAGTGCCTGTCTATGGGCTGTCACTCAACATAACCACGCCCTTATTTAATGTAAGAATTTTAAGCCTAAATAACACTGAAACGGTACCAGGCTGTAAATATGTTTTTTTTTTTTCAGGCTGTAAAGTTGCCTATTTTAACATGGGGGGCTTTTTGAACGCGGAAGTCATCCTCACTGCTGAAACCTACAACTTAGTACAAACACAGTTCACGTTATAGATGTTGAAGCAGGAAGTGCATCTCTGCGTCACCGCGAGTTTCTCCAGTTTAAATCAGAAGCAAAACTTTGAACTCGCTGTTTTTTCTACATTCGCTTCGTGTTTTCTCTGCGACAGTTTTAGGTGAAAGACAAACGTGTGTGTGTGTGCGTGTGCGTGTGTGTAGCTGTTGTGTATTTTAGAGCAGACCGGCCTGCAGACTGAAGGGATTCTCAGAGTTCCAGGATCAGCTGCTAGACTGAAGGTAGTTCCCACTAACAAATGTCCCACCAGTTTAAAATGTCTCATCAGATTAGAATCCATCTGTGTTTATTTTGTAGGACACGAGTGAACACCTGTCTGTCTGTCTTTCTGCAGTATCTGCGTAGAGAGATAGACAGGTGTGGTGGGGCCTTCGACTGGTCTGGGGTCAGACAGGTGGACGCTGCAGGCCTGCTGAAGCTTTTCATCAGAGAGCTGCCGACACCTCTGCTGACACACACACACCTGTCCACCTACCGCTCCGTGCTGGGTACACACCAATCACACACACTCTGAACTTACATTAGGTGTGAGGACCCTCGTTGACATGATGCCATCCCTGGCCCCTAAGCTGACCTGAACCTGTTTCTAACCTGAACCTTAAAACCAGGTCTGAACCCTCAAACACCCTTTGAAGGTGACAGGACCAGATAACATGTCCTCAGTACAATGGTCACACACACCAAGCCCTAACCTAACAATGATTGTAACAATGACCCCACAGGTGAGTCCTCACAATGTGAGGACTACACGATATACCGTAAAAATTTTGGAGTCTCAGGTAAAAGGTTTGGGGGGAGGGGCTAACACACATTTTATTTCTTCTCGGGGTTCTAATTCTATTAACAGCAGACAAATCAACAAATGCTTCGATCAGAAGTGAGTTATGTGTAAATCCTGATTCAAAGTAAATGAAAACGTTCCAGCCTGAACTGTCCCTGTCTGTCTCTGCAGGTGTCTCGTCTGTGGTCCATCAGGTTCAGGCTCTGCAGCTGCTGTCGTTGTTGCTTCCAGAGGCCAACAGAGACGCACTCAGAGTAAATACAACATTTACACTGACGCACAATTCAGAACACGGAGTCCATCGGGACGTGAGGTTCAGTCAAACACTCAGACCATCGCAGCGGCAGCAGGTGTTCTCAGTGCAGGTGTTCTGTGATCACATAAAATGTTAAAGACCTCCTGTGATTCTCAGCTGGATGTAGTGATGCACAGGTGTACTCCAGGTGGGTGTGGTTAGAGGTGAAACTCTTCTGACCACACCCAAATAAAAAAAATACATATATACATAAATCATAAATTTACAGTGTATTGTGTGTCTGGACCATAAAGGTCACGAATATGTGTCCACCTTAAATCTTTGCATCTGTTTCTTTAACTTAAATTTCATGGACCTGTTTCCCTGGCTACAGGTAAACCTGGACTTGTTTCCATGGTAACCAATAAACCCAGGTCTGTTTTCATGTTTACAGGTAACAGGTAAATGTAGATTTGTTTACATGGTTACAGATAAACCTGGATCTGTTTCCATGGTTACAGGCCCTGCTGGTCTTCCTGCGTAAGGTTGTCTCTCATCAGGAACAGAACCTGATGTCCCTGTGGAACGTCTCCATGGTAATGGCGCCTAACCTGTTCTCCTTCCATCACCGTGGCAGCAAGCTGTCCATCATCAAGCGACGGGAGGAAATGGAGGAGGCAGTGGGCGGAGCTCACCTGGTCCGGCTAATGATCACACACCAGGACCTGCTGTGGACCGTGAGTCTCAGGACACACAGTCACAGTGGCACTGCTGTCTCACCTGCCTGTGACATACCTTCCTGTTTTTTGTGATAGGTCCCAAACTTCCTGCTGTCTCAGGTGAGACAGATGAACCAGGCGTCCAATCAGAAACAGTTCGACCTGGCGAGGGCAAAGAGACGACTGCTGAGGAGGAAGAATGACAAGAACGACAAAAACCAGGTGAGACAGAGACCTGAGAACCAGGCCATGTTAAATTGACCTGAGAGTTCACCTGTGTGCCGATGTCATCAATGTGGCATCACACCTGTGTGTGTGCACGCAGATCACGGAGCTGTGTGAAGGTGTGATCAGAGTTCACGCCCCCCAAAACACCAAGGTTTCCACGGCAATACAACTTGACGGACAAACTAAAGCCAAAGACATCATCGCCCGCTTTGAGTGTGAGAACAGGTAACACACACACGTTGGTCTTCTGTACATGTGAGGACTCTTCTCGTCAATGTCACGATGATAAAACCAGATCTGAACCAAAGCTGTGAGTGTCCTCATCAGACAGGAATGTCCTCATCATACAGGAACGTCCTCATCAGACAGGAACGTCCTCATCATACAGAAACGTCCTCATCAGACCACACAATTCAGTAAAAAGTAGAAAGATCTGTCATTTATCCCGCCTCTCTCTCTCTCTCTCTCTCTCTCTCTCTCTCCCTGTCTGTCTCTCTACCATCAGTCCTGTTCAGAGTCTGTATGAAGTTGGAGGAAACATCTGTGAGTCACATTAACATATGAACACCTGCTGAACAGGTATGAAAAGATACTAAGAATATTAAAACCTGTCTCTGTCTTTCAGGTGAGCGTCGTCTCCATCCAGACTGTCTTCTGTTGGATGTTTACAGAGTCAATCCTCACTGTGAATGGCTCATCAAACCCTAACAGTCTAACACCTGTCTCACCTCTTCTCCCCAAACTGGTTCCAACCTGTCTCACCACATCTTACACTTTGTCACGTCTCCCAACTTGTCTTACCTCCTGTCTGAGCTGTTCCACAGGTTTCCTCCTGTCTCACCACCTGCCCAGTCTTTCTCACCAGTCTTACAGTCTGCCTTAACACCTCACCTGTAAAATCAAACAGCAGCTGACACATGACATCACAGCAGTGACATCACAGCAGCAACACCATCATTCGTCAAATGGAGAAAACGTCTCCTTTAAACTTATTATTAAAGTGTTCAGTTTGATTTTTATCAAACATGTTTTATAAACTTATTGAACAATAAAAAGCGAGGACTGTATTTTGCATGTGTTGTTTGTTCGATCGTACTGAACAGGAAATACCGATAATAAACCCACAGATCGATGAAACAGAGAGAACGCAGAGTAAACCAGAGAACATTCTGATCAACACACAGAACGTGTTCAGAACATAATGATGCTTATTTGAACATGTGTGAGGTTTTAATTAAAATGGTTTATTTTGCTGTTAGAGCGGCACCATGGAAACAGAGCCCTGTGACTTAATGTGTCCACTCCGGGCTCCTGTAGTTTAGTGATGGTGATGAAACCTAATGAAATAAAATAGGCGTGGTTTAAAACCCAGCAGCTCTGCTTATTAAACAGAACAGAGCGACAGTTTTACATACGACAGCACAAACCAGCAGCTTCAAAATCCACCACTTTCTGTATGGAGTTTGGTTCAGACTGACAAACAAATCTGTACATTTACAAAGATTCCAGATCATACAGGAAGCCAAAAGAAAAGGAGGAGGTCACAGAGCGGCAGCCATGTTTACCAATCACATGCTCATCGAGGTCATCAGTTCATGTTCACTGTTCAGAGGATAAACTATCCTACAAACAGAACTTCATTAAAGGTCTGCATTAAAAATAAGTCAGTAGGTACAGTGAAAATATTCTTATCAATACAGTGAAAATTAGGAGCAGCTGACGTTGTCCAGATGTTAAGAACAGCTGATGTTGTCCAGATGTTGCTCCTCTGCAGCCATGGCAGCAGCCTGCAGTGTCTCTGTGTCGCTCTGCAGTGGATTCAGCTGTTTCCTCTCACTGTGCATGTTGTTTTCATGACGCTTCAGATCTGACGCCTGAAAGTACAGAGTGACACTGAACATACCATGGGTACGAATACACCTGCTGCACAGTAGGACTGTCGGTACTGTAGTACAGTGAGTACTGTAGTGTAGTACCAGCAGCATCAGGAGTACCTTGGCAAAAGCCTTTGTGCAGGAAGGACAGACGAATGGTTTCTCTCCTCTGTGTCTCCTCTCATGGTCTTTCAGGTGGGACTTGTGTTTAAATGCCTGCAGAAAGACAGGTGAGACACAGACAGATGAAAGAGACAGGTGAGCAGACAGGTGAGACACAGAAAGGTAAAAGAGACATACAGAAAGGTAGGCGGCAGACGAGCTCACCTTGTCACACATCTGGCAGGCAAACGGTCTCTCGTTGCTGTGAACCCGTTCGTGTTTTTTCAGGTCTGGAGCTCGAATGAATGATTTCCCACAAACATCACACCTGTAAGGTTTGAAGCCTGTGTGGATCTTCAGGTGTTCTGGGACACACAGGTGAAAACAGAACCAAACGCTTTACCTCAGAGAAAGAATAAAATCACATGACACTATCCACAGCATCACACTGCTGTTTCTGCAGAGCAGGTATCTCACCATGCATCTGAACACATCAGTGCTCAGATGATTGTACCTGAGTACAGGTGTGTTTGTACCTTTCAGGTGAGCGTGTGTTGTAAAAGCTTTGGAACAGATCTCACAGGCGAATGGACGCTCTGCTGAATGAAGCTTCTCGTGTTTCCTAAAAACAGAGATCTTAATCAGGTCTATGATCCAGGTGTGCTGACAGATTTGTTAAACAGGTGTGATGACCAACTGTATGGAACAAACCTAAGTCTGCTCTCGTCCTGGAAGGTCTTCCCACACACCTGGCAGGCAAGCTGTTCTCTGTGTCCGTACAGCAGGTATTCAAACTTCATGTCAGTTGTCGCCGTTGACCAACCAGGCGGCTGCTCGTCCTTCACCTCTCCCATACTGTCGGCAAATGTCAGAGTCTGTGTGGCATGATGTTCCGCCCCCAGCTCTTTAGGCTCTGCCTCCATCTCTGTCACCACATCCTGGTCATAGCAGGTCACCTGGAGAGGTCACACAGGTGTAGTTACAAGTGCTGTTTACCTGTTTGTACATGTATCGTAAAGAACCATCGTAAAGGCCATTATTCCAAAGTGAGGACAGAAGCAGCACAGCAGTTCAAGTGTGTGCGAGTGTGTGTGGCCTTGTTTTTATAACTTGGTGGGGAACTTGCCCAAAATGTACACTGGCCCATGGGGCCACAGTTCCCCTGGGGACAAAAAATGGGGTCACCATGGACAGAGACTCCTGCTGTAGGGTTCAGGTTAGAATCAGGGCTAGGGGTTGTACTGGTTAGAGAATTCATTATGTTAATGAGTGTACCCCACAGGGAAAGTGAGACAAGAATGTGTGTGTACCTTGTGTACGTCCTCATTGGTCAGTTCTTTCAGGATGGCCTCCTGGACACGCAATGCTGCACTGGGAGACTTATCTAGCTCCTGATTGGCTGATGCCTCAACGAGATCGTCTGTTGTGGGCGTGTCATCGTGTTCCCCAAGCACCTGAACACACACATGATCATCATGACTGTGAGAAATGGCACAGACCCAGACGCAGACGACTCAGAGATTAGATGTGCCTGAGCAGTGGGTGGAGCTCCACCTGGGGTTTATATGACCAGGCAGCTGGACACATGACACGTGTATGACATGCTACACAGTTGGCAATCTCATTTCATGAGTTTGCAACAAAAGCGCCACCCTGTGGTCGTGAGGCGGGGCATGATACTGGACTCGCAGTGGGTTTTGCATATTTCACAATTCTGCCAAACGAGATTACAGATGTAAACAGGTGTGGCCTTTGTGACGCTGCTTGGACCGTCATGTGACAGACCTATAATCACCGATCATTACTGATAATTAAAACTGTACCTCAGACTCAGCCGCCAGCTGAGCCTCGGGCGGCAGCGCCATCTTTACGATGTCGTAGGGAAACTTCTCTTTGTCCTCTGATGATACATCTCGTTTCTGAGGACACATGAAAGCATCATCATGTTAGCAGTGAGTGAGTGAGAGAGGAGGAGGAGGACAGGGTGGGGGGGTTAGGTCTCCCTGGTCACCCCGTCTGTGTTTGGTTACTAACTGTATGAACACACGTTGACCAGCAGTCATCACCACGCTGCTGCTGACGACACAAACATGAACACAGGTTAATGTCAGTTCAGAGGCGTCTGACCGTCTGACGAGCTGCTCTGATGCTGGATAACTCAGCAGTTACCTGTTAGAGTGTTACCTGTGTGTGTGAGTGTTACCTGAGAGCAGAGTTTGTCGAGGAAGCGGATGCCGAGGATCTGTCCTGATGACATCATCAGGTTGACGTCTCTCTTCTTGACGGAAATCTTTGCAGTGTACATGTAATTCAACACCTCCTCAAAGATATCAGAGCGAATGAAGTCGATCTCGATCACAGACGAGTTGTCCACCTGACCAGGTACACAGACACGCAGAGCATTTTAGAGTATTCACAGTTTACAGGAAAGGCAGATTTCAGTGAAGGTTTTCAGCAGCAGGACCAGAACTGTGATGGTGAACGACTGCTGCCTGACACAGCATCTGTCGGCTGGCTGAGTGTTGGAGATTCCCCATCAGCCACTGCTCTTTCAAAATGAACTGGCACAAACAGTTTGTCTTACATCATCAGGAGGCGTTTACAGGCAGCGATGCCAACTCTGCAGCTCCGTCTCTACATTTATCACTTTCTCAGACTCTTCAGTGACCTTTGGTCTAAAACGCTCAGATCAACAAATCAAATACACCTGAAATCACTGCACAGCGCCGTGGTTATAAAGTCAGTGACTGCAGGTGAACATGTGTCAGTGGGCGGAGTTTTAGTCTCTGTTTCATACATGTTTGACACAGAAACAGAAACATGAATGCGAACAGCTTCACTGTGAATTCAGCTGAACTGAGTGCGTGTCCCTGTGAGCACAGAGGACAGAGCAGGACTTCCTGAGGTAGCTGGAGCGTGCTGTGAATATCTGAGTATACCTCGTGTTTTTTAAAAAGTTTTTTGAAGTAGTTGGAGCAGGCGGCGAGTACACAGCGATGAGCCCGGAACTTCACATCCTCGACCACCACGGCGATGTCGCAGTGTTCGCCCTCCAGTCGCTGCTCGTTCAGCAGCTTCAGGAAGATGCTCTTGTGTTCGTCGTCCACATACTTCACTGTCTCTGCCATCTGTGCACAGAAGACACAACACTGAGTGAGAGGACACAGACACATCAGCTGTAAGAAGCAGCAGGTCAGTACTGACACAGATGTAAAACATGTGCAATCCTGTGTGAACTAGTGAATATATGACAGGGTTAGAGACGTCGCCTCAGCACTTCATCATTCACAGATGATTTAACTGGATGACCTTTATGTTTGCATGTTTTTATCAGTCAGTCACGTGATGTAATACTTCCTTTGATTCATCAGAGGAATCAGACAGGACACAGGACAGGGGGACTTATTCTGCGTCCACATGGTCAGACTGTCCCATTAACAGCAGCTGGATCAGCTCCATGGATGGACAGCTGCCGGTCTCCGTCTCATGTCTGTCAGTGGTCTCCTGCTTGTTTAACATTCACCTGGGAGGTGTCCAGGTGAGCTGCAGGGTGAGTGCCGTGCTCAGAGGCTGCGTTTACCCCCCCCCCCGTGCGTTTGCAAGTAGTTCATGTACCTCTTTCTAGCGCGGACACGCGCACCAGAGCGTGTGCACGCTTTATGAAGCCTTTAACTGAACAGAGAGGACAGGCAGGCTACTTATTAGCATCGAGTTTACACAGTTTATTTGAATAATATTCTCGTATTACCTCACTCACCTGGTCCTGTTTTACCTGTAAACCTCCGCTGACTGGGTTTAAACCCGGTCCTGCAACGTTAACGGACACAAAGTCCTGTTTCTACTCAGACCGGATCAGTTAAACCGGCTAACCAAGCTAACGGGCTAACAGCTTCGAGGCTAGCGATAGTTTAAAGGTCACCAGATCCGGATCGAACCGTTAGAACTGTAAACTAGGTAGTGCGCGAGCGGATGGTTAACGGTGTAACGGGGTTTTCGTGTGGTGTAACGGCAGCTGTGTTCACCGGAGAGCCTCCCGTTAGCCTGTGAGGCTAGCCTGTAACGTAAGGGAGCTAAAATGCTAACTTAACGTTAAACAACGTAAACGTTACCGGCGGACAGATTAGCCTCCCCGGGACCATAACGGCTGAGTGGTGTTTACTGAGACACCGGGTCGGTAACCGCCACGTTCACGGTAACTGTTGGTGTTTAACGGCACTTGTTGGTATTTGTGGTGAAACTCGGTGCTTTTGTTAAATGGCGGACAGTCCGGCCTGCGACTCCGCTCTCACACAAAATGGCGTTTATCCGGTAACTGTCCCACACACGGAGTGTCTCCGGTATGCCTGCTGACCGCCATCATCGGCCGGACTGAGAGCGGGCCGCGTGCTCCGCCGTCCCCGGGCCCGACACAGGCACGCGAGCAGCGGCGGCGCCGCGGCCTCGGCGACACGAACGAGACGGAGCTCGAGCGGCCATGAACGGCTCGAGAGCGCGCAGACATCCCCGCGGAAACGGAGCCGGAGCGAGGTGACGAGGAGAGCGCGGGGCCGGGGCAGCGGGCGCTTACCGTCACAGAGGCCCGGGGTTAGTGTGTTCCTCAGGGTGTGTCAGCGCACCGGGAGCCGGGAAACACTTTGTCCGATTGTTGTTGTTGTTGTTGTTGATGAGGACGAGCACTGAGCGGAAGGCCGCGCTTTGCGCCAGCACGCACACACTGCAGGAGCACGCAGGCAGCGCGCCAAACATCCTCCGACGGCGACGGAGCAGCACCTCCCACGCATGCGCGTTCCTCCGGTGACCGGGCCTGCTGCCCGGCTGTTCACCTGTCTGCGTTGTGGTCACCTGCGAAGCTGGACCGTCGACCGGACAGGCACCGCGGGGTCCAGATCCCGGTGTACCCGGTGATTATTCACTGATGAGTCAGACGTGTGCTCCCCGGAGCTGAACGCGGACTGCAGCAGGTCCGCGTCCTCTGGCCCGCGGTCTCTGACCGAGTCCGGGTTTAAGATCGGGGCTGCGTTAGTTTACAGGAATACAGAGAATCAGATGATGTTTCCCTGAAGCTAAAAACGACCATTTCTGATATGAAGTTCTGAATGAGCTCGGTGTCTGAGCAGATACTCCCGGCGGAGAAGCTGCTGCCACAGTTTCAGACTTTTTCTTTAAAAATGACCGAACTGTCCGGGAAGCTGCCTCCGAATGTCCCTCCTCTGTACAGTGAAGTTCCACCTGATGGTTATGAGTCTTACCTGTCGCAGAACATACGTGCACATGTTGAGTCTGTTTCTGTGAAAACCTGCTCAGTCTGGTGATAAATGTCCAAACGAGTTCTTCACCTGTAAAATCCTGTTCATTTATGAATGAGTGATGGTTTAAACAGGTGTTTATCACCGTGTAGAGGAGGTGGTCACCTGCAGGTCTCAGATTCTTTAACACTGACTCATCTCCAGAGAGTGAAAGGCCGTAATGAACTCACCTGTGATAGTGTGTAAAAGTACCTGAAGCTGTGATGAGCATCATTTTTACCATTAATCATTTTAATACATTTTCAGCTTTTTACAGTTATTTTTAATGAATATAACTCGGCATAAAAATCGATGGATGGATTAACCAGCAGAAAAGGATTAAATCTGCACCCAGCTATTGATCAGTTCGTCCAACAGCTGAGAATTCATCATCATCATCAGTCATGAAGGAGAGAGGACGCTCTGAGTGTTCGGTCTGATGTTTGAACACAGAGTCGTACAACTCAGGCTTTAAAGGCTCCGAGTTTTTACAGATCGTCCGTCTGTTCAGCAGAAAACAGCAAATCAGAACCTTCACATAAAAACTCTTTAATATCACTTTTTTACAGGAAAGTTGTTCAGATTCTACGGTTAGAAAAAACGAAGTGTTGGATGGAATCTGTCCAACTCTGCTGAGGGACATTTCACTGTGGGCTCACTCACTTTCTGATCTGTCAGGTATAAATAAACCCAGAAACATAAAAAGAGTATGAATAAAGCCAATCAGGGAAAAGATAATAATAATGTACTCAGTGCTCAGAAACATGAAAAAATATATTTAGATTCCTTTTATTTAGGTTATTAAGTCTGAACTAGCTCTATAAGCCCCGGCCCCTCCCATATGACAGACAGGCTGTGTGAGGTTTACCTACAGGGGCAGGTAAAACTGACCTCATGCTCCCTTCAACATCAGAACTACACTACCCACAATGCCTGAATCAGGCAGAGGTACAGAAAGAAAAGAAAGGCACAGATGTTTTAAATCTGTCCTAATCAATAATCACAGCTCATGTGAACTGTGTGTGATATAACAGATCATAAAGGTATAAATATATGAGGATCTATCAGTATTGATCAGCTATCAGCATTGATTAGACATCAGATTAACTGCTTGTCTCTGTCCATGGGGGTGGGGTGGGGCAGTGGCCAATCAGAGGAGTTCGTACTGCCGCAGGTGCATGCGCTGGATGATGTCACGACAGTCGTTGAATACGCGGCGGATGTTCTCAGTGTCGACGGCACAGGTGAAGTGAGGGTAGCAGTAATGTTTCCCATCGCCGCTCGCTGTGCTGATCCTCTGAGAGACAGGAGAGTTCATGTGACAGTGTCCATGTGTCAGTTTCAACATGTCATTCTCTCATTCTGACCTGCAGTGACCCCAGCCCTGACTCCTCCCCACCCCCCACTCACCTGTTCCTGATTTCACCTTTTACCTGCTCTTCCTGTTCGATGTTTCTGCCTCAGCAGGTCAGTTTCAGAGTTTTGTGACACACATGTAAACCTGGTGCTTCGCTCCTGACTGTCATTACTAACACGAGAACAACTGAAACTGTTTTTACCAGAAACTCGTCTCTGATGAAGAACTTGGCTCGAGTCACTCTGGGGTCTTCATCAGCATCTGGAACACCTGGAAACAAACGCACGGACGTGAGTTTTATTCTCACATCCTGCACCGAAGTGCAGCAATCAAAATATTTAGATACGACACAAAATCCCTCTGCAGTATCAGCACACGTCTGATCTCAGATCAGATCATTGATCCTGAGTCACCAGTGCTTCAGCAGCAGGTGGAGCTGCTGTAACTACTTCATATACAGGCAGATATTTTATCCACTGCTTCCCAACCTGAGGGTCGGGCCCCTTCAAAGGGTCGGCAGATAAACGTGCGGGGTCGTCAGTGAATCACTGGATCGTTCGAACAGTTACTGAAATAAAACCGTGTGAGAGGTTTGATCTTTAACGTGTCCTTGTTCAGAAGATGATCACGTGAACCACAGCGGCTAAAACACGATGCGGTGAAAGTGAAAGCTGTTCCTCAGAAACGTGGCGGAGCAGAACATGTGTGTCAGAGCTCCACAGCTCCACCCTGTGTCTCTGTATCTGTGTGTTTATACCGTCTGCAGGTACTTGGTAGTTGTTGTATTCAGGGAAATAATCCTCCAGTTTCGATTTTCCTGCCAGGATCTTGTCAGCCAGCACATCCTGTTTGTTCAGGAACAGGATCACAGAGATGGTCTTCAGAAACCTGCAGCCAATCACAGAGAAGGGAGGGTTAATCGCAGCCAATCACAGACCAGAGATGGCTCGCTCTGGCCAATCAGAGAGCAGTGTGGGTGAAGTGATGAACCTGTTGGTCCAGATGGATCTGAAGAGGTCCAAAGATTCTCGCAGCCGATTGGTGGAGTTGTCCTCTCTGATCACCATGTTGTAGCTGCTGCTCGCTGCCACAAAGATGATCGCGGTTACATCTGAAACCAGAGGAGAAGAAGAACCACGTGAGCCGACTCAGATCTGAGGTCACTTCCTCTGACACGTCTCACAATGTTTTTCTCACCATTGAAGCACTGAATCCACTTCCTCCGCTCGTCCCTCTGTCCTCCCACGTCAAACATGCTGAAGACACAGTGTGAACCGTCAGTATGGAGCAGTAACAGTCTCTGTGAGACAGGCAGAGAGACAGGCAGGCAGAGAGACAGAGACACAGGCAGGCAGAGAGACAGACAGGCAGGCAGACAGAGAGAGAGACAGGCAGGCAGAGAGACAGGCAGACAGGCGGACCACGCTGCAGGTTCTGTCCAATCAGGGCCTAAATACTACAATACCCATGAGCCTCTGTTGCTGTTCCCACGGAGATGCAACCAATAAAAACTGTAGTTGTTGCGGCTGCTGAATGAATCTGATCTGATCAGCTGCAGCTTGTTTTCAGGGCTGTGATTGGATAGAACACAACGTACAGCAATGCTTTCTGGGAGTTTTGGTTTAACTGATCAGTTCTGATCAGTTCTGTGAACTTTGACTTCCACAAAACATTTTTCATTTCCACCCAAACTAGAAAAGCAGCTGTCAGGTAGAGGAGACAGGAGATTGGTGCAGGGGGTGGACAGGTGGTGGACAGAGACACTCACTGGAAGTTGACCTTGTCCACCTGAAACCTGGTTTCAAAAATCCCTGAAGTCAAAACTCTGCAACGCAACAAATCCTGCAGGAGAAGAAGATGTTGTTTCGGTGATCCTGGTAACAGATGAGTCATCAGGGATGCTGCAAGCTCATTGGTCAATTTGTTACCTGGTCAGTAGGTGTGTAATCTGTCCTCCTGACTGAGTCCAACCTGTCTAGGAAGCTGCGACACACACACACACACACACACACACGCTTAGGGTGACAGCACTTCCTGTCTTGCCCCCCCCCCCGTCCCTGAGCTGTGTGGGACCGTCGTGGTCAGTGGACCGTCCTGACTGATCCACCTGGGCGTGGTCTGAGTGACGGGGCTCAATCAGTCCAACACATCAAACTTTCACAGTGCCTCTTTAATGTGGCAGATTTACATCCGTGTTACACGGTTACAGTTTAAACTTCCAGGTCATGAATGTAAAACTGTGTAATGTCATGTGTGATCTTACTACTGCGCACAGTCGATCAGCTGATACTCATTGGAGCGTTCAAAACACGCCTTCACACCATCGTCCTCCCACAGCTTCTGAGCATGCTCAAAGAACTCCTGACAGACAGACGAAGACAGACAGAGACAGACAGACGGAGTGTAAAGTCCTGTTAGTGTCCCCCACAGGCTGCACACTGATCTGACTGACTGTCCACTGCAGAAGAAAAACCACAACATTTAGGAACATGAGAGAAAAACTGGGCTAAAATCTAATAAGACACATAAAACCTGACACACCTGACACATTAAACTCAGGTGAGTTCAGAGTTCAGGTGAAACACAGATGAAGTTTTAAACTGTAACAGTCTGAGTGGTCAGAGGCTCAGTGGCTGTAGCTTTTATTTCTCTGATTTAACCCCGAGTCTGAGCAGCAGAGCAGATAAAGTTTGTCCTGAAGGTGGCGCTGGAGGACCTTCCTTCCTCTGTACTGTGGTTCATACCTGTGCCACCTGTAACTTATAATAACAGCACACATTAAAGTCTATGGAGAGCCTCTGTCTGCAGCTTCTCTTTATTACTTAGGAGTCACATGCTGCACTAACTTGAGCAGTCACTTGTATTCTGTCAGGTAAACGCCGTGACGTCCTCTGACCGGACAGCTGTGACCGCACCTGAAAGTGTGTGTATCCAGTCGACCAATCAGCAGCAGCGTCAGAGACAACAGGAAAAAAGACTGAAGACGTGAGTTAAGAGGAGACACAGGAAGATGCTTGTTTTGTCTCTTTGTTGTCCTCAGAGACTGGAGATGTTTGGATAATGAGGCCTCAGGTGAGACACACACACACAGACAGTGTTTCAGGTGTGTGTGTGTGTGTGTGTGTCCTGTGTGGTTAACTCGTTACATCATGTCATTAACATCATTAAAACAAACAAACTCTTAACCAACTCTCCTGGTGCTGCTTTAAAGGAACAGTTCAGCTAAGTGCAGTCACATGATGAGACCGGGGAGATGCCACACCACCTCACCTGGTAACGACTGACAACAGGTGAGACGCCACCTGCAGCTTTTTACTGTTTGTTCACCACTAAATTCATTTTGTGTTCCTCATCAACAGTTGTACCATCATCATCACCATCATCATCATCATCATTATCACCATCATCATCACCATCATCATCATCATCATTATCACCATCATCATCATCATCATCATCATCACATCATCATCACATCATCATCATCATTATCACCATCATCATCATCATCATCATCACATCATCATCATTATTATCACCATCATCATCACCATCATCACCATCATCATCACCATCATCATCACCATCATCATCATCATCATTATCACCATCATCATCATCATCATCATCACATCATCATCACATCATCATCATCATTATCACCATCATCATCACCATCATCATCATCATCACCATCATCATCATTATCACCATCATCATCACCATCATCACCATCATCATCACCATCATCATCATCATCATTATCACCATCATCATCATCATCATCATCATCATCATCACATCATCATCATCATTATCACCATCATCATCACCATCATCATC
Source organism: Toxotes jaculatrix (assembly GCF_017976425.1). NCBI lineage: Eukaryota > Metazoa > Chordata > Actinopteri > Toxotidae > Toxotes > Toxotes jaculatrix. Next base: position 138,382 of record NC_054413.1, read on the forward strand.
ATCATCATCATCATCATCATCATCACCACCATCATCATCATCATCAACCTGCACAGGTTAGTTTCATCAGTCTGTAACTTCAGCAGCTGCAGATTCACCAACACAGACGGTCAAACACCTGATGGACGTCACTGCTGAGACGCTTTACCTGTGTGTGTGTGTGTGTGTGTGTGTGTGTGTGTGTGTGTGTGTGTGTGTGTGTGTGTTACCTCTGTGTATTCAAAGTCAGACAGCGGCGCGATGCTCTTGATGTAGTCGACTCTGAACTGGTTGTCAGGGTTACCAAGAGGGATGGGCGGAGTCAGCACGCTCATGGCCGACACGATGGTCTGAAACCACACATATACAGGGCTCTGATTGGCTGCTGCAGGTGAGCAGAGTTATTACGCTCTCTCCGTGTGACCTACCACGATGGCGTCCTTCACGTTTTTCCTGATGTCCTGAATCTTCTGCTGCTTCTCTCTGGAAAACACACACTTTGTTTTCATCAAATATGGAGCCACAAACTATTTCCTGTTTCAGAATTACAAAAAAATGACATCACTTCAAGAAAACGATTTCAGATGATTTATGAAACCGTCTCATGATTGAACGGTTCCAGCACTGGCTCCTTTTCTGATCAGGCATGTGATCAGTCATGATTGATCAAGTGATCAGCTGCGGTGACTTACAGTGTGATCAGCACAGACCCTGATCAGCACAGACCCTGGGCCTCAGCAGTGTGCAGTACGAAGGCTTTGATTAATCTGTTTGGAACGTGGCGTCGTTAACGACGTCGTTAAGACTGAAGCTGCGTCTATCAGCAGTAACGAGGATTCACCTCAGCTTCAGGTTTGACTCACTCAGCGTTGAAGCCGTCGACATGAAGAATCCTCATCTGCTTCACTATGGTGCTTTTACCTGATTCTCCTGCACCTGCAGACAAACAGGCAGTTAGACAGGCACACAGAGACGTGAGGACAGACAGGTGTTCAGACAGACAGGTGTCTCACCCAGCAGTAAGAGTCTGTGTGTAGCTTTATAAGCCTGTCGCTCTTTCTGCAGCTGTCTCTCGATCTTCTTGTTGGCTTCTCTCTTCGCTTTTTCATCCAGTCGTTCCTCCTCTGTCTTCCCTCCCAGACAGCCCATCTCAACTGGAACCACACAAACCAGTAAATAACCAGGTTAGGATCAGGCTAAGTTCAGTTTAGGCTTAGATTAGATTAGAATGCTTCCAGGTTTAGTTTAGATTTCCAGATGAGATGTGGTTGAGGTTTGGATTAGGTTGAGATTAAGTTTAGTTTAGGCTTGATTTAGGTGTCATTTAATTTCAGATTCGGTTAAAGATGGTTCAGCTCAGGGTTAATGTAGGTTTTATTTAGGTTTGAGTGTTTCGGTGTTAAAGTGATGTGACCGTTGTTCGTTGTCCGCTTCAGATCACACCTGAACCTGAAGCTGAAGCTGAAGCTGAACCTGTTCTGACTGTGGGCTAAATACAGTGGAAGGAAAACCACAGATGAATCTCAGCTCCTCCTTCACTGCTACTAAATATATTTAACACATTCAGTAAAAAAGGAAGGAGCCAAATCTCCAACAAGAACTAAATTATGAAAATTCTTATTACATCACATATATTTTAACGCTGTATGAATCTGAACCTGAGCCTGAAGCTGAGCCTGAAGCTGAACCTGAACCTGAACCTGAAGCTGAACCTGAAGCTGAGCCTGAACCTGAACCTGAGCCTGAGCCTGAGCCTGAAGCCGAGCCTGAAGCTGAGCCTGAAGCTGAGCCTGAAGCTGAACCTGAGCCTGAAGCTGAACCTGAACCTGAAGCTGAGCCTGAAGCTGAACCTGAAGCTTTCACTGCTGCATCTGGATAAATCACACAATCCGGTTCTGTGTCACTGTGAAACATTACACTGATGACACAGTTTTATTTTTACATTAACTGAACTTTTACTTTAGTTGTACTGCTGCTTTTTCTGAAACACAGGATCTGAACACTTCTGCCACCAGTGAAACCAGTAAACTCAATATGAAACCAGCTGATTCAGCTGTGGCTGCACTGACCTTCAGCTGTTGGTGATCACCGACCCGTCACGTCTCAGCAGGTCCAGATCAGTCCGTCTTTCTGCCTGTCCATCAAAGTCCAACAAGAAAAAAAAACAACAGTAACAGCAACTTCAGTCAATCAGCATCCCTGTCTGTCCTCCAACTGTCCACTACACTTCCACTTCAGTCCAGTTTAGGTCCAGTTCAGTCCAGAAACAGAACCAAGTCTCCTGGTGGTTTTCTTTCTTCTGTTAAACAGAGGAGAGAAACATCTGAGCTTCTTTCTCTCACTCGTGTCTCCAACCCTCCCTTCCCCTCCCCTCCTCTCCCCCCTCCTCCCCCCTCCCGGTCTCTAATTGTGCCTCATTAGTTGTCTCTTTCTCTCTCTCTGTTTTCTTTGGGGGATTTTGCTGTTTTTCACTGGTGTCAGTTTGCTGCCTGACAACCAGCAGCTGGATCCACAAACACAAACTCCTCTGCTGGTTGGTCCTGGTTTCAGTCTGGACCTTCGACCTCCCGTCAGCGGGACCGGAGTCAGTTCTGGTCCAGCTGATGGGAGGTCAAAGGTCCAAGGAGATAATAAACCTGACTCACCAGATGAAGAGTCACCTTTATAAGTTACAGCTGATAAAGAATCTGATCCAAGTGATGGAGACAAAAAAAAAGACTGACGCACAGGTTTAACACGTCTGAGCTGATGACCTCATCAGTGTGCGGCTGTTACTGCTTCTCCTGCTTCTGACTCAGTTTCTGCTGCTAAATGAGGAAACAGTGGATTTACAGGAGAAAAATAAATCAGAGTAAATTCTGTATAAATGCACACGTGGATGTTCGGATGCTCACTACAGGACACTCAGCTCCTCTCTACATACAGAGCAGTTAATCTGGTTTGATCACGCTCGTGGTTCTGATCAGGTTCTGTTCAGGTACCTGACACGACCAGAGGCTGAAGTTCTGATTCAACATCGTGTTCTTCAGGTTCTGTTCATGTATTTTTGGAGCTGAGTGACACCGTGGTCTCAGAAGCTTCTCACTGTTCTCAGGGAAAATCTTTGAATCTTGGACCTAACTGGAGTTTGTCTCCACCTTGTGGTCCATTAAAGTCACTCTGTCAAAGACAACCCTCACCATGGTAACTTCCTTGTGCCACAACAAAGAAAACTGAATTCACTGAATTCATTCTTTATTTTTTTTTGTTCAGAAAGTTTTTTCTGTCCTCAGAGGAGAATCTGCTCCTTTAACTCAAGTGGAAACATGAAAACATAAAAATCACCAAAATATGAAAGAAGTCTGGTGACTGACAGTGATCCCATTTTTTTCCAACAGATCAGGATTTGGTCTGACTGAAACCAGATCACAAATCTGAGGTGAAAACTTTAAACATCTATAAGGTTCTTCCTGATTGGACGAGCTCTTCTCTCCGTCTTCATTGGTTGGACAGATTCTTCGACACTCCATTCTCCAAACATTTCAACCTGCGGCAACAGAAACCACGTCCTCAAGCTTTAGACACATTTAAGCCAGATTCAAACAGGATTCTAATGGTCTGAACAGTTCCAAACTAGATCCATACAGTGTAGAAGGACATAATCTGGATTCCAACAGTCAAAACCAGATCTTCACAATCTGAATGTAAACCAGATCCTGACAGTCTGATCAGGTTTCAACTAGATCCTGTCAGTCCACCCTGTCAGTCCATCCTGTCAGGATCTGGATTAGGATTCAAACTAGGTCCTGACAGAATAAAACCAGTTTTAAATCATATCCTAACAGCCTGAAAAGGTCTGATCCAGATCCTAATAATAAAGAGGATCAAATGTCAGACTGACCTCTGCAGGTGTTCGTCACAGAACGAGGCCAGGCGCTGGATCTCAGACTGGAAGAAACTCTGGAAGACAAAGGGGGACAGAAGCAGATGTCTCCTCTTTTCTCCATTAAGTCTTTGTTGAAACAGTAAAACTTTTTGGCTTAAATTTTGAAATTTCTCATATGTCTGTCTGAAATGAAGCGTCACTGTTTGTCTTAAACTTTTCTCGAACTGTTGACTCTAATTCTCTCACACGCACACACACACACACACACACACAGCACTGTGACGTGTGGGATTGGTCTGATGTTCGTACCAGGATCTGCGTGTTCACGGAGCTCAGGTTCGCTGAGTTTTCTTCCAGTCGGCTCAGCTGATCAGTGACGCTGTTCTCAAACCTCTGCAGCAGCAATAACCTGCAAATACAAAGCGCAGAAGCTCAAACTGACGTTCTCCCGGTTTTTCATCACAGGAACTTCCTGTTCTGTGCGTTACCTCACGTCACGTTGCTTCGGGACTCTGTGCTAGTGTGTCTCTGCAGGTTTGTGCGTTACCTGTACACGTGTGGTGGTACCTGTGCTGATGGACGGCTGTGAGCAGCGATGAGGTGTGCTGCTGACACTCTTTCAGAGACTGGAGGACTTCCTGTTCAGCCTTCTGCCAGCAGCCCTGACAACAGTTGACTTCATTAGATGATGCCAGTGACAGAAGCAGTGATCAGTGACCTCACAGCCGAGCAGGTACTGACAGTGAAGCTCTGCTCCAGTTGTGTTTTGAAGGTTTTGAAGGCAGCTGCGATGCCCGAAGTCACGTCTGACTCCACCTCTGTCTCTGGTGTCTTCACAGGCTCCTCTGTCTTTACGCGTGGCCCCGCCCCTCCACCGGATAGCTCCTCCTCCTGATCTGTAGATGGCCCCACCCCCTCAGGTGACCTCTCTAAGACCAGGTGAGCAGCAGATTCAGTACAAACACTGAAGCAGATTTACATGAACAGTAACCACGACAGGAAATCAACGATGAATCACCTGTCATGGCGGAGTTACACTCCGCCCCTTCTGGCTGAGGCTCCACCTTCCTTTTATGGGATGTTGTGCCCTCAGTTTGGTCTGACAGGTAGCCTTCACACAGACAGAACCGCTCATCAGGAAAGACGAGTAAATGAGGGAGAGATTTTTTACAGAGATGGATGAGAAGCCAAAGATAAAAACCTGAGTCAGCAGCAGATCTCTTCCTGTCACTGCTGAACGCTTCCTGAAACAATGAGCAAACACAGGTGAGAAGCAGGAAACAGGTGACACTCTCATGCAGCAATAAAAGATGAGGTGGACCTGTTGTAAGCGAGAGCTGCCTCCTCCGGACTCGTCTGTGTCCCCCTGTGTGACCTCTGGCTCCGCCCTGACAGGAACACCTGAGAGTCACAGGTTCAGAAACGCAGACGGGTCAGATTCATGTCGACCATGTGTATGTGTGACTGTTGGTGGTGTGATACCAGCCTCACTGTCCTACAGCTGCATCACAGCTGGATGTTACTGCTGAGGCCACAACATTACAACACTTCACCTGGCTTTTATTGTGAAACCGTGACAGGAAACATTCTGTACCCGACCGTTCTGACAGAGTGTGTGTGGTGGTTCTGAGTCTGATGGAGGTCGGGTCCGTGTCCATGTACACGGACAGTGAAAGGTGTGTTGACCTCAGCGAAGCGTCTGACCTGAGTCGTACGTCGGAGTCGAGTGTCTGATCTGATCAAACAGAAACTCCGCTCGGCTTTTTCCTGGAGTCTGAGACAAAAACAGACGAGTGAAAAACTTCACCTGCTCATCTTTAATATTTCTGAACGAGCTCTCGTCTTCAGCCATGTCACCTTCGTTACGGAGGAGTCGTCCTCACTGCTCGGAGACGACAGAGGCAAAACTGGACAAAACAAACAGACGTTACATTTGCAGGACAGCAGGTCACACTTCATTCATACGTGCATCATGTGTTCACTGCGGTTTGAACTGTGAGCAGAAAAGTTCGTGGTTGTTTCATGTTTGTTGGCGTGTGAGGCTGAAACATGAAACATGGATAAACACAGACACACTCACTCCTCAGCTGACTCTTGCTCTGTGGTTTCTTCCTGCTGTAGGATCGACCACTGTGTTTGTCTGCAGAGGGGGGGGGCTGGACTGTACCACCTGTGTCCTGACAACAGGGGGAGCTCTTCATTTTCTGAGAGGAATATACCAAGGTGGTGATCAGAGGTCTTCTGAATGCAACTCTGCAGTTATTGTTTCTGGATCAAACCTGGTTCACAGTACAGGCCTCAGATCTCCAGAAGCCAAAACACAAACGTAAACCAAAAGACACCTGTGAGACAGGTGTGCAGGCGGACAGGTACCATGAAGACTCTCCCAGCAGCCTCCTCCAGCTCCATCTGAAGTTCACACTTGAAGCTCAGCTCCACTGTCTGACCTCTGCTGTTGTGGTGCGTGATGGGATTATTCAGCTGGACAGTGAGGACCGTCTGTGCTGCAGTGCATCCTGGGAACACACACAGAGGCCGTCACTAACTAAGCGATCCAGAGTCCGTCATTAAAAACACCTGTCCAGGTGAGGATGAGGACAAAGAGTCAGAGCGACTGACCGTCGTGTTTGACCTGGAAACTGTAGTGAGTCACTTCCTCTTTCAGCAGGTGGATGGACCCCCACAGGAGGCCCTGACACACACACACACGCACGCACAGTCGCACACACACACACACACACACACACACACACACACAGTCGCACACACACACACACGCACAGTGCTAAAACATTAGGTTGTGGTACAGTATGTATGTATATATTATAGATATAATATATACTGTGATATATATTATATCTACTCTGCTGCTGCAGTGCATGATGGGATATGTTAGATCACAGCACCATGTGGTACCTCAGGCTCGTCGATGAAGAAGCTCACACATCCTGAGCCGACGTTGAAGTCGATCCAGAACTCGTCCAGTTTGTCGTCTTTTGGTCGAAACAGCTGCAGAAGAAGAAAACATGACGTTGGCGTGTGACGTGTGGTTTGCGTGTAAAGGGAGAAACGTTTTACCTGAGTGGAGTCCAGGAACGCCCTGATACAGGGGAAGGTGTAGACCCTGACAGACAGAACGCAGGGTAAAACCATCTGAGTCGACAGCTCTCAGATCAGTTCTGTTTTTATTAGAGCTTAATAAAGTTTATCACCTCCTCTGGTTGCCATGGCGACGGTTAACAAAGTTCAGGAAACGCCTGCAGTCCTGGAGAAAGAGACAGGCCAGAGAATCAGGTGTTCAGACAGATGTACAGACAGACAGGCGTTCAGACAGACAGGTGAGTCAACTCACCACCTCAAAGTCTGCGTCTCTGATGTCACAGAAGGCGTTGCTGATGTCACAGCAGGAGAACCACTGATTGGCTCTCTGCTGACGGTCCTTCCTGGGCGTCAGACGACACAGAGCCTCTGATAGGCTGACCTGAAGCTCGTAGTCTGAAACAGCGACGACAGACGATCTGGTCTGATGTGGATCGGACCGCAGATTCTGGTTTGTCTCACTGTTTCCTGTCATGTGATGGTGTGAGCGTGGTGTCCCTCAGGACCTCGTCCTGGGCCCTGCTCTGTTTCCTGTTTACACACCTCCACCTGCTCACAGCTACATGTTCACTCAACCCCACCGACAACCCCACCCCTGCATCTCCGCTAGAACTCACCTCCAACCGTCAGAACTGCTGCTGCCACCTGAGAGCTATCAGACAGACAGGTAGCCAGTCAGACAGACAGAGACAGACAGGCAGACAGACAGACAGACAGACAGACAGGTAACCAGTCAGACAGGTAGACAGAGACAGTTTGATGGAAAGGTGGGACTGTGGTAGTTTTACAGTCAGGACAGACGCCTGTATCAGAGAGAACTGGTGTTTTACAGTATCTGGTTCTGGTTCTGGTCGATCTGGATCAGTCTCCTCTGCTCTCGGCTCAGAGACTCCAGGATGCTGTTGAAGGTTCTGATGGCCTGAAACGAGAAACACAACTCTGAAGTCAAATAGCACCTACGTTAAAATCACAGACCGGGACAGACCAGGAGAGACCAGGAGAGGACAGACCAGGACAGGACAGACCAGGAGAGGACAGGACAGACCAGGAGAGAGCAGGACAGGACAGACCAGGACAGGACAGACCAGGAGAGACCAGGAGAGGACAGGACAGACCAGGAGAGAGCAGGACAGGACAGACCAGGAGAGAGCAGGACAGGACAGACCAGGAGAGGAGGTCGATTACGTCTTTGGCTGTTTCCATGGTTACCTCCAGTCTCAGAGGAAAGTGGATTTTTGGGTCCAGAGCCAACTGAGCCAACTGAAGAAGAACCACAGACAGCTGACTGACTGAGAGAGAGACAGGCAGACAGACAGGTGAGTTTAGAGTTCAACATGTGAGACATGATTCAACTTTGACTGAAGATCAAAAACAAGAGGAACAAACCTGGGAGAGACGCCTGTCCCAGCAGCTGACAGGCAGACAGACAGACAGACAGACAGGCAGAGAGAGGGACAGAGAGACAGACAGGCAGACAGAGAGACAGACAGTTTAGGATACGTCAGTGTTGAATTCTGAAATCTGCTAAATTACAGAACAAAATGAAAAAAAAAAAAAGAAAAATCAAGAAAAACCTACAAAAGTAAATTTTGCCTGAACTGATGAACATGAAGCTGCAGTTTCCCGTCACAGTGACACGGAACATCGTGACAACATTCGCGTTTCCTTCAGTGAAGGTTCTCCCAGTTAGCTTTAAGAGGAGAACCTCAGTCTGGCCTCCACGTCCTGCAGCGTCTCACAGGCCTCGACTCTCGTGAGCCAGGATCAGACTGAGGTTCTTCATCGAGGCCTGAACAACCGGACGGAGCCGAGACACCGTGCGACAGGCTGAGGAGGCCTCACCTGTCAGTCCCTGAGCGGGGCCTCACTGTCGCGTGGGTCACAGGGGTTTCTGTGGACCACTGTACAATCATGTGACCAGACCTTACCTGGATGGGCTGGACGGTGAGTCCTGATTGGCTGAAACAGCGTGAGCTCACATGTACAGTGGACAGGTGACAGGAACATGTGATTAACATAGCTGAAGACTTCATTTCCCAGCATCCTCCTCACCAGGAAGTAATCATAGAACTCCTCAGTCAGGCTCAGCAGGGGGCCAGAGCTTTTGTGGAGGTCAGAGGTCAGCAGGTCACGGACGGCTTCAAACCACAACAACACCTACACCAATAAAAATAAGAAAATGCACAGATGATAAACATCAAGCATGTTCACTGTTCAGTGTTTGGCAGCAGGCAGCGCTTTACTTTGGCGGTCAGTCCGTGGCTCATGAGTGTCTGCATGTCCCCTCTGTCCTCCGACACAGTCTCCAAACACTTCAACACGACCTGGACTCTGCTGAACCCAGATCCACACAGATCCTGAGGACACACACGGACCAGCTCACGGGGTTCATTCAGAGACAGACGAACAGGCCCACAGCGGTTTCCATGGTGACTGCCCCATTCTGTTACCTTGGTAACCAGCTGGTCCAGTCTGGTGAGAGTGGTGCTGGTCAGTCCTTCATAGTGAAGAACAGAAACCAGATGAGAAGAGTCTCCACGGAGCAGACAGTCCTCCATCTGGACCTGAAACTGACACACACACACACGCAGACACACACAGACACACACACACAGACACACACATACAGACACACACACAGGTGTTTGTAGAAACAGAAATGAGGAAACCTGCAGAGAAAATAATTTAAATTGTGAATAAAATCATTCCAACGAGTTGCGGCGCTTCCCGCAGACAGACAGCAGGGGGCGCTGCAGCTGCACAGTCCGACAGGAAACTTCCGTTTAACACAGTTTTCTACCTAAAACTCTGTGAATTAAAACGATGCAGATTAATTTTTATAAACCGGATTAAATGTTTTTATTCACAGCTGTTGAACAGTAACGACTCAGAGCGAGACGCCGTTAAACAGCTCACCTGTAACTGACGTGAACCTGAATCAGGTGAAAGTCACTCACGGAGTTTGAACCCGAACCTGTAAACGCTGCTTCTGCTCCGAACACACGGAGTCTGACTGACCGCACGGCGATAATCCGGGTTCCTTACCATCGCGTCTCCTGCGCCGCTGCGTCTCTCACAGCTGCCGCCAATCAAATGATCAGCGGCGGAGGGATATCACCGCTGACACCTGGCTCTCCAGGTGAGAACACCTGGCTCTCCGTTTCACAGATGATTGGTTCAGATCGTTTTGTCTGTTTTTTAGAAATAAACGAAGAAGAATATTGTGGCACAGGTGTGAGTGGGTGAACTTTATTTCCCCCAGCGTCAGTTAACAGTAGCTGAGAAAGCGTCAATAAAAACGGATTCAATGAGTGAGGGTGGTGCAGTGGTTAGCACCGCCGCGCCACAACCAGAGGGCCGCAGGCTCGAATCCCGGCCTGGGGTCTCCCGTCTCCCGTCCCCACCCCCGGGACCCGACCGGCGAGCAGCCCAGAGCGCAGTCAGCCGGGACAGGCGACCTCCGCCCCGCCCCCCCCCCGATGGACCGAGCGGCGCAGGAAATGGGTGAGTGAATGGAAATGAATGAGGAAAGTCACCTGCACAGGACCTGACACACACCGGCCTCATAGATAGAAAACATAAAGTAAAATCATTGTTTTGACCCACCAACCAAACTCTGTGCAATTTTCTGGTAAATTTAAAAACCACTTTCTTTGTGAGTCCTCTGTGCTGTCAGCTCCACACATCATTTATTTATTTATCTAAACAGTCACATGTTTAAATACATTTCCTGAGTAAATTCACAGACACACGGAGGACACGGCCTGTGTGCTCAACGTTTTAACCAGACACCAACCAAACTCTGTGCAGTTTTCTGACAACTATCATTCACCCTCGGAGCCATCAGCCCGTACATGGCCCGTACACGGCCCGTCCTGCTGGCGTGGAAATGAATGTGGTGACTTGATACACATCCTTTGAAATAAATGTGTAGCTGTGGAGTCATTTCTTTAAATACTCAGAATACAGAACAGAGTTTGGTTCGAGGTTTCATCTCATAATTAATCAGGGGATGGGCCAAACTACTGAGACACCCCAGCAGACAGACAGGTTAACAGGCTGTCAGGTAGAAGCCTCAGTCCTCTTGTCCTCTAATTGATGACTAATGAGTTTGTTTGTTTTGGGAGAAACACTGAACTGTTTATAGAACACACACACGCACACACACACACACAGGTGAACAGGTGTGTGTGTGCGTTTCTCTGAATCAGCAGCTTTAAAACCTGAAACATTAAAACATGAAGAAGCAGCAGAAACACACACAAACACTAACATGTACACAATCAATGTAAAACTAACACAACACACACTGAGCAGAGAAACGAACAGCTGATGAAAAGTTTGAGCTGATTCATCAAACTGATCAATAATCTATTATTATTATTATTGTTATTGTTGTTGTTGTTGTTCTTCCTTCTGTCCTTTTTTGTTTTGCCGTTCTTTTATATTTATTTATTTTTCTTTCTCACCCCCACCCCTCCCCACATTACCACCTCCTCCTCCCGCCTCTCCGGAGGCTCGTGACTCTCACCTGTCCATTCACTTCTACCTGAGACTCACCGGGGCTGCACGCGCTGTGGGGACAGGGGGAGCAGCGCGGGGATTTCAAGTTTTTATTTAAAGAAATAAACTCACAAACACTGAGCAGCTTCCGGTTCCATTTTTTTTTTTCAGATTAAGACTCTTGTTCTTTTGAGGACTCGGGCTTCAGGTCTGATCTGAACTGAATCTGGACGTTGAACGGGACCTGAGGGATCCGGATCAGAACCATCAGGAGGGCTGACGAGGACCAGGACTGGGACCAGGACCAGGATCCGGAGGATGTCCCGGGCGGAGGAGCGGGAGGAGGCGGACTGTGTGTGTTCAGTCGGGATGAAGTTAACGTGGGACATCAACGACCCCAAACTGCCGCAGGTAACGACTAACCGATCGATAACCCGTCGATAACATTCTGTTACATTCAGTAATAGAACGTGAGAATCAGATCAGTACCTGGGCTCACCTGAACTTTGTTCAACCTGAAACCGGTTTGAGCTCAAACATGAAGCGACAGGAGCGCGAGCGGCTGAATGCGTGAGATTTAAACTTTTTATTTCTCAGATTTAAACTTTTTATTTCTCAGATTTAAACTTTTTATTTCTCTCTCTCGTTCCTCGGATTTAAACTCTTCGTTCCTCGGGTCCCGCGGTTCAGATCGGTCCTCCTCCGGGTTCCCTGCCGCCTCACCGCGGGATAATTGTCTTTTAGAAGCTTTAAAATCAGACACCAGCAGACATTCCCTGACTTAACTGCATGGTTTTATTTAAAACTTAAATAGCAAAAAAAATGTACAGAGTTTGGTTGGAGGCCATATTTCATCAACTCTGGAGGAAAAGAGGAGTTAACACAGGCCGATCGTGATATTCTCACATAGATTTTAATTATTTAAGGCAAAAATAAAATAAAATAGAATCAATTTAGCATCTGAAGCATTTACACACCTGAGGTCGCTTTGAAATAACAGCGAGATCAAATGTAGAGAAAATACAAAAGGTCAACGAGTCAAATGGAGAGTTTTCAGAATTTCTCAAAAATAAAATAAAAAGCTAAAATTCTTAATTTGGCAGGTGGAGTTCTGCTGATGTTTCCACAGTAATCAGTCTGAATGATGGAAATATGAAACTATCATCATCAGATCAGATCGATCGAGCAGTGTCCTGAGAACACACGGCGAATGAATGCACAGAGACAAAATGCTGATAACTGATCAATAATCAATCCCGATTCAACTGTGGACAAGTTTCTGTTGAACAAGGATGAAAATTATTATTAATGTTATTATTTTCTACTGATACAAAAAAAAAACTGAGTAAAAAACAGAAACTGAATAAAACCTGATGACGACGTCAGGAAACAGCTGCAAACAGCTGGATGAATGGATGAATGAATGTTTACTCATATTTGTTTGAATGAATGATGATAAATGCTCAGACCCGGTAGCGTCCATTTTCATTCTTTTTGTTTTGTTTTGATGATAATTGACCAACTTTTATTCACAGATTCGTTCATGAAACGTTCTGTTGATAAAAATATCGTCTGTCACAAAGTTTCTCTAAAACATATTTAATGTTGGTTTGATCTAAAATTCATTTTTATCTGTTTTTATGTTTGTCCAGCAGAACCACGTATTTACTCTCCAACCAAACTCTGTGCAAGTTTTTGATGATTTAAGAAAATCATAAAATTTCACATTTTATTTATGAATTTAATTGTTCACCTGCATTTACCCTGATTATGTTTTTACGTCTTGAAATCTTTCTGTGACTGGTGCAAACCGAGTCTCCTAAACATGATGCTTGTAAACAAAAACAATCAAACTGAAAATGTTTAGAAAATCAGAAATCCAAACTCCTGCAGCAGAACATCACTTCAGGAATGGACTGTAGCCTCCAACCAAACTCTGTGAAGGTTTTTGAGCATTTTAAAGAAATTTCATTTATTAACGTAGCATTCATCATTTTTCCTGTAAATTTTATTTCATCGTTTCTACAGGAAGTTCTTCTCCAAACTGTGGAGTATTTTTAGATAATAAATGCTTTTTATTTGAATTTCTTTACATGTTTACAGTTAAAAAACAATCAGTTCTAACATGTTTTTAAAACGTATTTTTACAAACAGTAAAGTCATGAGTCCTGACTGTTTTTCCTGTAAATATTTTGTTTTTTCCCACGTTATCTAAATGTTGTTTTGAGGTTTCTCTACACTGTCAGGTGTGTAAGTGTCTGAGATAATAATTCTGTTTTTACCTTAATTGATTTAGTTTTTAATCACACTCAGTTAGTTCTAAGATACTTAGTCTAAAAACAAGCCTTTCTGTAAACTCGTCTTCATGCTGTTAAACCCTCCAATAAGAGCAAACCAAACTCTGTTCAACTTTTAGTATAATTTAAAAAATGACTCATTCTTCTTGAATCTGGACTCGTGAGCTCAGTGTTTCTAAAATCCTGCTGTGGAGCAAACCTGAAAATGTCGAAAACTACACAGTTCTAAAAAATATTTAATAATATTGTTCAGGTTGAGGGCCGGGGTTAGGGCCGAGGCTTTTCTGTGAGGAGTCTGCATGTTCTGCCCGAGCCTGTGCAGGTTCCCCCGGGTTCTCCGGCCTCCTCCCACAGTCCAGAGACGTGCAGATTAGGTTCACTGGTGAACGTGAGCGTGTTTGTGTCTTTTCTCTCCTGACATCAGCTGATAAATATTTTTTCTCTAATCTGAAAATCCTGATCTGAAAACTGATTTAAACTGAAATAAATATTTAAACAGTAAAATATCAGTTTGATCAGTTTGTTTAAAAATAATTCAATTCAATCAATTTGTGTGTAAATGACATTAAAGTATATGAAACTGATTAAACATTCAGTTTTCACAGTTTATTAAACACGAACGAGCCAAAATGGAATCAACTCAATTTAATCTTACAAATAAAATCACTGAAGATTGACTCAGTGTTTCAGTCTGAAGGTTTCTGAGGTTATCTGAAGGTTGTGTGAAGGTTGTGTGTTGTGTGTGTGTGTGTTGTGGGACTTGGCTGATTCGGCTCTTTGCTCTGTTGTTGCTCAAACAGTAAAAACTGGTTTTTGTATTTTTGTTTTCAGTGAAACCAGAACATCAAACTGAGTCTCTCAGGTCACACAGCTGATCCAGAGTCAGCTCCAACACTGATCAATATCTCTGATAGATTTTAATCATCAGAAATAACACATGCAAGGAAAATATAAAATATTTACAAGAAACACAGTGGACCAGGTGAAATGCTTTGATTTTTCTTAAATACTCTAAAAAGTGTAAAGAGTTTGGTTGGAAGCTACAGTTGTTGTTCTGGGGGTTTAATGACATGAGGAGAGTTCACACATGGGCTGAGACATGTTTCTAAATATCATAAATAAATTAATAATAAATAAATTAGAATCTGACATTTAGGAATTCTCTGAGTTTGGTGGGAGGTTATAATCTACGATTTCTCAGGTGGAGTTCTGCTGAACTCACGACCTTAGAGTTTCTAAAATCTGAACTATGGCAAAAAAAAAAATCTTCACATGAAACTAAAACAACATGAAACATGATTTAGCAAAAAACAAAGTGAGCTGGGTTTAACAAACATCTCAGTGAAACAAAACACGGCTGCTCTCTTTTTATTCCTGTGTATACACATCATCGGTAATCACACTGAGACACACTGATCAATAAAGGTTTTAGAAGATATTCACTTTATCAAGAATAAATCAAACTGTCAAATATATTTTATTCCAACTTTATAGGCAACAGTCAAATAAAAAAATGAAATAATTAAAGTTCAGTTCCACATAAAAACCATGAGAGCAGCGAGACTCAGTCACTCTGTCTCTTCGGACTGATCATCAATGATCAATAATGATATCTGTAATATGATGAATAATTAATAACCAGAGCTGAACTGTATCGATGCAGGAAACCGTGTTCATACAGAAGGTGACCTGTCGCTGGGCCCTGAGCCAGAGGTTGAGACACGCACACACACACACACACACACACACACACACACACACACACACACACAGGATGTATGACCTGACTGCAGCCTGAGCACAGTGATAATACGCCGTGATCCTTCTCGTCTCGTCGTTCAGTCAGAAACACAGAACACGGAGTCCGTGTGCAGACGTGTTCCACCGTGTGCTGCAGTGTAAACGCACCACGTTTAACCCAGGAAGTACTCCGAGCCTTTACTTCAGCCACAACAACGTCAGAGTACACGATTCCTTTCTGGTTATTTTGAAGTGTTGAAGCAGAATTTTAGCCGAGGTGGACGTCGTGGATTTTCAGCTGGGTGGTTTGATCCTTTTCATCTGACAGAGGCAGTGAAGTACGAGGACCGAGCGTCCGGGAGGCTGAGTGTCTGCAGAGGCACTGAGGCGAGGCGTCAACGTCTCATCCACAATTCATCCACAGTCCTTCACATCGAAATCCGTCCACAAGTTACAGGCGACGCAAGAAGCGACGTTCATTCCATCCACACATCGGCAATAAACCAGAGACCTTCTCAGTTCATCAGTGTCTCAGTTAATCGATCGATTTGTAAAGAAATGAACTGTTCAGGTCTTAAAACCAGATTTTGACAGGGTCTCTCTAAAAGTCCAGGACCACAGGACATTCAGTGTGAACCTGAACGTTCAGCTTCTGTTTAAGGCTTCAGGTTAATGTCTCTGTTTTATTATTGCTTGAAGAACTGAACTAAAACTGGAAGTAAACCAGCAGAGTGGCACACCTCACCCCGTCCTCACACCTGTCGCCATCAGGTGAATGTTGTATTTCAGCTCTTCGCTCAGTTTGTTTCATCTTCGTTCACACTGACTCTTCATCAGAGCAGAATGAGAGCAGGAAATACTAATCACCTGTCCGTCTGTCTGTCTGTCTGTCTGTTCACCTGTCTGTATGTCTGTCTGTCTGTTCACCTGTCTGTATGTCTGTCTGTCTGTTCACCTGTCTGTATGTCTGTCTGTCTGTTCACCTGTCTGTATGTCTGTTCACCTGTCCGTCTGTTCACCTGTCTGTCTGTCTGTGTTCACCTGTCTGTCTGTCTGTCTGTCTGTTCACCTGTCTGTATGTCTGTCTGTCTGTTCACCTGTCCGTCTGTTCACCTGTCTGTCTGTCTGTGTTCACCTGTCTGTCTGTCTGTCTGTCTGTCTGTCTGTTTACCTGTCTGTATGTCTGTCTGTCTGTTCACCTGTCCGTCTGTTCACCTGTCTGTCTGTCTGTGTTCACCTGTCTGTCTGTCTGTCTGTCTGTTCACCTGTCTGTATGTCTGTCTGTCTGTTCGTCTGTCTGTATGTCTGTTCACCTGTCCGTCTGTTCACCTGTCTGTCTGTCTGTCTGTCTGTTCACCTGTCTGTCTGTCTGTTCACCCGTCTGTCTGTCTGTCTGTCTGTCTGTTCGTCTGTCTGTCTGTCTAATCACCTGTCTGTCTGTCTGTCTGTTCGTCTGTCTGCAGGACACAAAGCAGTTCGACCTGTTCCAGGAGTGGACAGACGGCTATGTCCGGTACATCTACAGTGGTGAGAACTATTTATTAACTAACACCAATTAATGATTAGTCCTGATCAGGATCTGACCAGTTTCAGTTCAATGAACCTGAACAGTTTCAGCTAACAGTTTTAGCTAACAGGTGTGGCTAACAGGTGCAGCTAACAGGTGCAGCTAACAGTTGGTCTTTATTTTCCAGCTGAAGATAAAAACGCTCAGCGGCATCTGTCCGGCTGGGCGATGAGAAACACCAATAACCACAACTGCCAGATCCTGAAAAAGTCGTGCCTGGGGGTGGTGGTCTGTTCTCGAGGCTGCACGCTGCCCGACGGATCCAGGCTACAGCTCCGCCCCGCCATCTGTGATAAAGCGCGGCAGAAACAGCAGAGTAAGAAAACCTCATACCAGAATCTGATAAACCTGCTCCTGTGCTGAAGCTCACCTGAGTGCACTCTGTGTTTCAGAGAAGCTGTGTCCGAGCTGTAACGCTGCTCTGGAGCTCCTGCCGTGTCGCGGCCACAGCGGTTACCCCGTCACAAACTTCTGGAGAGTCGACGGGAAGGCCATCTTCTTCCAGGTCTCTATCAGAACATCACGTTAAAAGTTTTAGCAAAATCCTGAGAGCACAAGCAGGTTAAAGCAAAAGTATGAACATGAAGTGTACTAAACCAGAACAGCATCTATACACCAGATCCTGGCACCCTAAACTGATCTACGCAGCCTGACTAAATCCTGGAAGTACAACAAGTTTAACCTAGATTCTGACAGTGTGAACAGTGTGAACCAGATCCAACAGCCTAAAAACCAGTCTAAACCAGAATGTGGCAGTCTAAACGGGTTTAAATAAGATCCCATGAATCTAAACCCATTTAAAACAGATCCTGGCTCCAGGTTTAAACCAGGTCCTCACAATCTCAGCTAAACCAAAACCAAGATGTCTGAACAGGTTTGAACCAGATCCAAACAATGTAAACAGGACTAAACCATACCCTAATACAGTGAAGAAGTTCTAAACCAGATCTAAACCAGATCTTGAGTGTGTAAACATGTTTAAACCATATCTGAACGACTAAACGAGTCTGAACAGGAAAACTCCTGTTGGACCTATCAGGATTTGGATCCAGGTTAACTCTCCAGACCTGTTGTTTCTTCTGTCCATCTTGTTTTTGCCGTCATTATATTTACCATTGTTGTTGTTTTCGTGATCCTCCAGGCTAAAGGGGTCCACGATCATCCCAGACCAGAGTCCAAGTCTGAGACTGAAGCCAGAAGAAGTTCAGTGAAGAGAAGAGTCAGTTCACCTCCGTTCACACCGAAAAGACGACTGATCGAAACACAGGTCAGCAACAGACAGCTGTTTGTTAGTGTTGGTGTTGTTTGTTTATTTAAATTTAATTTTATTTGTTTTTGTTGACTGCTTCAGGCTCTGGGCCCCGCCCTCCTCTCCTGCGTTGAACCAGCAGACAGAATCTCCTTCATCGAACCAAACTTCCCACAGCATTACCCAGCATTCCAGAGCCCAGAGCCCTATTACAACCCCCACAATGCTCTGGGCGAGGCCACACCCACACTGCAGAAACCAGCCAATCCTAGGCTTTATATGGGTCGGCCCAGCTACGAGTTCCAAGGATACCTTACCTCACCTTCGTATCCTGTGACCTCTGACCTCTGTGACCCCAGGTCAGCTTCTCATAAAATCCAAACCAGATTCTGAACTGGTTTAGATCTTGGACTGCATAGGTTTAAACTAGATTCCTATCAGGTTTAAAATAGATCCTGGCTGTGTAAACAGGTCCAACCACATGTTTTAGATTTGCACTTCTACATTAATTTAAATCTGAATATACATAAACCAAATCCCAGCAGACCCAGGTCTAAACTGGATCCTGACAGTGTAAACCCTCTGTTGACAGTCTAAACAGACCTAAATCAGATTCTGGTTTGTGTGCAGGGTGACCCCAGTCTTGGGTTCCTCCTCCTCCTCTTCTTCATCGTCGGCTCCTCTCTCCTCCTCCTCCTCCTTTGACGCCCAGGCCAAACCTCCTCCTGGCTGGAAGGAGCTGCTGAAGAGCTCCTCTCCCTATGGCGACAACCACCATTATTACAGCACAGAGTACCCCTGCCGTTACCCCGGCAACCCCCCGGGGTCCCCCGCAGCGTTGCAGACCATCATTACCACGACAACCAAGGTGAGCTGGGTTTGTCAAGAGGGTCCCACAGTAGACCTTAGATCAGGGTTCCCCTGCAGTGATGCGTGATGACACCCGTCACACCTGGGGACCTTAATGTCTTCTCATTGGCTGGCAGACCTGGGCTGACACTTCCAGGTTACTGCCTGTGGTCAGTTTGACATATGAATATGAATATGAAACAGTGAATGAGACGTGTTGATTAAACTCCTGATCCTCCTCAGGTGTCCTATCAGCCCTGTCCAAAGCCTCCTGCAACGCTCCCTCCCTACCAGTCATGTCCCAAACCTCCGGCCGGCCTCCCATCTTACCAGCCGTGTGCCCCCCCCAAAACCCCGGGCCTCCCCGGCTGTTCCTCCCTGCTGGACGACGCATCCTCCTCGTACTCCACAGAGGTGAAGGTGACGGAGGAGTCGGGCGGGGTCATCAAGTCTCTGTCGTTTCAGCCCGAACCTCTGCAGACTAAAACAGAGCGGGCCGACAGCTACGACTACCGCTACGCCTACCCCAACACGTACCGCTACGACGACTACTGACGCAGCCCTACCTCCACCGCTGATACCACGACTACTGTTACCACGACTACTGCTACTGCTGATGATGTGTCTCCACCGAATGGTCTAACGACTGATGTGGACCATCAGGACAAGAATTTTGATTCCATGAGAAAAGTTCTTAACATTCATGGAGCCTCTCTTGTTCCCAAAGGAAAATCCTTCTTCATCGATCACACTGACTTCCCTCTAGCGCTCCCTTCAGGACAAAAGTGAAAGCTTTGTGCACAAGATCCATAAATAAAACAAACTTACTTGGTGTTTTTGAGGCTTTCAGACGTCCTGTGATCTTTCCCAGCAAACAGAGTTGCTCAGCTGTCATTTAATGGTGCGATGTGTTGCATCTTATTGGGTCCACAGGAATCAGATATGTTTCTTTAACTGAGAAACTCCATCTGCTGAGGAAGTCCATGAGATGTGGCTAAAAGCTTCTTTGTTTCCAGAGTCAAGAATAAACATTCAAACTCAGGATTATTTTGAGATAAAGTTAGAGAGAGAACCAGGTCTGCGTTACAACCGTTCAAATCCTCCGTCTGATCCAAGGAATCAGAAATAATCTGAATCTTCTCCGAAGATGTTTTGATGTCACTGCATTCAGAAATGAAACTGATCATCGTGAATGTTTCTGTTGTTTGGGTTATTTATTGAACCAGTTAGACCTACAGTATGAACCAGAACCAGAACCAGACTGAACTGGACTCATCGTGGATAGTATTGGATAAGTGTTGTGATATTCTCTACGTGTACTGCATCTGTCCCAATCAAATAAACATGAAATCAGATCGCCTCTGTGCTCTGCTCCGTCCTCCTGTCCTCTGGTGTGGCAGCAGGTCTGAGTCCCGGCTGTCCAGGGTTTAACAGTGTCACAAGTCCAAACCCGCTGGACCGTCTCTGAGGACACTGTTCTGTGTTATTCAGACTGAATGGGCTGAGGTCAGACTCTTCCTCAGCCGACACAGACATGAATTACACCAAACTCAAACGCATGTTAAAAGTCCGTCTGCTGCAGCGTTCAGCTGTGCAGAACACACATGTGCTGCGACACACTTGTGACGTGTGGAGGCGTCATGTATCAATGATCTCGAGGTGAAACCACACAGGTTCCACCTCGGCGTGGTGTCGGGACCGTCCGCAGGTGGACCGAACTCCCCATCAGAGCCCGGAGCCTCAGAACGAGGAGCCCTGCAGCCGAGGATCAAAGAGCCGGTGTTTGGACGTTGGCTGGTTTCTGTCTCTGTGAGTAATAAATGTTGTTTTGACAAGAATGTGTCAGGACAGGAATCACTCTGCTGGCCTCACTGTGAACCTTTAAAACCCTCAAACCACCTCCCCCTTCTCCTCCCCCTCCTCCTCCCTCTTCTCCTCCCCCTTCTCCTCCTTCTCCTCCTCCTCCTCCCCCTTCTCCTCCTCCTCCTCCTCCTCTGTCACTGCCTTCCATTAAAATCACTCATTCCTTTGCTCTTTTCCTCGTCTCACTCGTTACCTTCCCCTCAGTTTACATTAGCATCCATCAGTATGTGATTAGGTTCAGAGTCAGACTGAGCCTCCCAGTCTGATCCAACACTGTAACACACACACACACACACACACTCAGATTTAAAGAATAAAAGTCACGTGAAACGTCTGCGACAGGAAATAAAATAAAACGAGTTTCTATTCCTGCTGAATATTTTCTGCATTTCCACAGTGTCAGGTTTGTTCCAGACAGGTGAGACAGGTCAGTGCACAGGTGAGTGTCTGGTCAGATTTCAACTGTGAGTCCATCAGGTGAGAGTAAAATACCAGGTGAGAGTATCTGGTGAATGACCATCACCAGGTGGCTGTACCAGGTGAGTGTCAAGACACAGGTGAGACTGACAGGTTACATCTACCCGTTTAAATGTGAGAGTGAAAGGTGAGTTTCCAGTGCGAGGTACCTATCTAGCTACAACCAGGTGAACGTACAGGTGAGTGTTCAGCAGCGTAGGTGAGAATACAAGGTGACGTCTGTCAGGTGTCAACATGAGGACGATCAGCTCTCGAGGTTCTGCGACTTGTTTTCAGGTAAATGAGTTGAAATGAGAGTCTGTGTGATAAATGCTGACAGGTGAGACGCTCGCCTCGGATTGGCTGATGTGCTCGTAGATCAGACTTGTGGGTAAAATGTTTTGAAGCTGCAGCAGCTCCCAGCCTGTCAGCCAACGCCTCACCTGTCTCTCACCTGTAAACCAGGTGAGCCGAGCGCAGATAATCCTGAGCTGTGTAATTCTATCCTTTCACCAACAATCTCCTCATCCTGTCTTCTTATCTTCTGATCTCCCTCTTCTTCTTCTCCTCTGCTGATCTCCATCGCTGCTTTTTCACACGCAAATCATTTCATCCCTTTTCTTCTTCTCCGCTAAATAAATCATCCCGTCTGCTGACATGAGATACCTTCCCAAACAACCACACATCTGCACCTCCACCCCTCTGTCTGCCCCCCATCCCTCCATCCATCCATCCATCCCCTCTGCTCTGATGTGGCTTCGCACTAATGGATGTTTTCAATTTGATGCTACATGGTTGTGATTTACAACAGAGACACAAACGGACTGAGGGACAGACGGGATGAGGACAGAGTGAAAGACATTAACAGGAATAACTGTGTGGTGTTTGTACAAAACTGTACAGAACAGGTTCAATAATAGATCCACAGCTGTAACATGGTAAAACCTGATCAGGCTGAATAAAGAATGATGTGCATCAGAGGAATATTCTGATTTATACAACAAAACATCCGTCACTGAACCTGGAGGCCGATCTGATCTGTCCTCAGGTTTGTCTCAGACATGTCCAGGGGCGTCTAACAACAAATGGAACTATATTGGATGGACGGGATCCGTAGTGATACTGAGCAGAAGTGGACTCGGAGTTGTTGTGTATTGTAAACGTGTCCTTTGTGGTTCTATGGACGAGGAGTCAAACACAAAGAGAATCGTCCTCCTCAGACTGTGAGTCACACCTGAAACATGCTGGTGTGACTCAGCGTGACCTCACTTCCTGGTTCGTCCACAGATTCAGCTGCTGTTACTGAGACAGTTGGACTGTGAACAACAGGATAAAAGTACAGGACTCAAACTGTAGCTCACAGCTAGAAACAGCACCCAGAGCATTATGGGAACTGTAGTTCTACACTATGGGAACTATAACTGAAACCATGACGTGAAACCACGTTGCAGTGTCACTGACATGTTTGGGACAGTGACTCTGTCCGTTCACAGACGTTCACAGTCTTTATTGTGTGGACGTAGAAACAAAAACCTACAGCGTTTTAAAATCAAAGTCAAAGGTCAAAGGTCACCAAACTTCAGCCCTGCGAGTGCATCCACTGATTTCACTCTGATATTTTACTGTTTTCAACTTTCGTCTACTGACACAAAGAGGGATGATGGAGGGAGGGAGGGAGGGGGGGAGGGGGAGGGAGGGGGGAGGGGGAGGGGGGGCCCCTATAAACAAATAGCTGTTGTAGAAAGAAATGAAAATCATATCAGCTTCAAAGCCAAAGAAGCAAAACTTTGGAAACAAAGATCAAAGAAAAGATAAAAACTATCAAACTGCACTAATATCAGAGTTTAACACAACATCAGTGTGCTTGTGTGCTGTGTTGTGTTGTGTGCATATTGTGTATCTGTGTGTTACCTGTAGTGTGTTCATACCTGGTGTTTTAGGTTCCGTGAGAAGTCTTATCAGAGCAGGACGACTCATAGAAATGTACTGTCTTCTTAAAGAGGCATGACAGTGCCAGTCTGATCTGTATCTGCTCGGCTCAGAGCATCGCGGCCTGATAGCATCTCTCAGCCGGATGATGTTTGCAGGAAAAGTTTAGCAGCTCTCTGGAAAGTCAGGATATTTTTATGACTCGGTCGATAAGAAGCTGGAGAATTTTCGAACGATCATTGAGAGTTTCTTTAAAGTGATGAAGGTCTTGTTCAAACAGGACATTCAGTCTGAACTGAGGTCTGCTTGTCTTCGGTGGACAGAACTGTGGTTGTACAGAGCAGTTTCTGGATTTACCTTTTTCACTGAGTACATTAAAAACAACGTTTACCGCTGTTTGATTTTCTTTACCTGAGGTGATGCTGTGCAGGTGTAGTCTGGATTTGTTGTGTTGAGACGGAGGACAGTAACGTCCTGTTTGTCCTCTGCTAATGTCAGTGTGCCATGGGTCAAACTGAACCGATCCTCTTTCACTTCATAACGTCCTTGTTACGTCCAATCAGATTTGTTGCTCAGGCGTCACGGCCCCACTGCATGATGGGAGCCATCACCTGACCTGTGGTTGTTTATTTGGATCCAAACCAGTCGTACCTGTTGCCTTTTAATCTGTGTTCATCCTCTATCTGGTCTCTCCATCCATCCGTCCTCAGCGTCTCTCTTCTTTATCTCTTTATCATCTTCATCATCTCTTCATCATCTTCATCATCTCACTGTCAGGACTCGCAGAAACATCACGTAGGCATGAAGACCATCGTGGCTGTGCGCCAGCAGCAACAGCAGCAACATGCTGGTAGCTTTCATGTTGCTTCAAAACAAACCGCTGCTGTGGAACAAACGGACGAGCAGAGCCACGACGCTGCCGAGGCTAACGTAAACTAGACAGAGGCCAGAGGCAACGGCAACAGAAGCAACGGGAGAAACAGCAAACAAACCTGCAACAGAAGCAACGACTAAGGCAATGACAGAAAAAACTACAACAGAAACAGCAATGACCAAACAGCAATGCAGCAACTGGAAATAAATTGCTGATGTTGCTGCTGTGAATAGATTTTGCTATGCAACAATTGCAGTTGCTGTTGCAGTTGCCTCTGTACTCATCAGCGCCGCTGTTTCTGTTGTAGGTTCCTGCTGTTGCCTCCATCATTGCTGTTGCTCACATTGCTGCTTAGCTCCTCATCTTTGTGCTTCTGTTGCTGTGTTAGAATCAAAGTTCTGTTTCTGCGGTTACTGTCAGATTAAAGCGTCTGTCTGTCCTTCAGTTGACCTGTCTGTCTGTCTGTCTGTCCTTCAGCTGACCTGTCTGTCTGTCCACACCTGTCCACAGACGAGTCTCAGGTGAATCAGCTCAGCAGGTCTGGGTTCAGTAAGAGGTCGAGCATGCTCAGTCCTTCATTTCAACAAAATAACATTCAGCACATAAACAGCTCCATAACTGGAAGCTACTAAGAATGAAGCATGAAGATGAAGTCCAGTATTAAGACTCGGACCAGGACTAGAAGCAGGACCAAGATTATTCCATGTGGCAATAAAAAAAAAACAAACAAACTCAGTCAAAATCAGTTTCAGGCTCATATTAAAAACAGTAACGAGCGACAGTAAAATGTACAGAAGTGACTGAGCTGATTTAAAAATGAACAACATAAAAATAAAGTCCATTATCATGTCTAAGACCAGGACCAGGACCAGCACCAGGACCAGGGACAGTGTGAGGTCTGAGGGCTTCCTGAGCTCAGGGAGCTGCAGCTGTTTCTTCTTCTGCTGTTTTGACAGAACAGGAAGTGTTTCTGGTTGAGTGAAGAAGAATGAATTCGGTTTACGTTGAAGTTTATCTTTGAAGAGACAAGAACCAGACAGACAGAACGAGTCTGGACCTGAGGGCGAGAGACGCCCACTACACATGGAGAGGGACAGAGAGAGAGAGCAGTGATGCAGTGATCAGATAATCTGAAAGTCACAGATGAACCTGAACCGTTCCTCGGTTAGTCACACACAGGACGGGACGCCTTCAGATGAACCAGCTAACATGAAACTCAGCAGTTATTTAAACCTCGAAGGACGTGATGTTTTTCATGAGGAGGAAAAAATCTGTAAAAATCAATTGAACCAAAACCATGAAGATCATTTATTTGGTCCGGCTCTGATGGCTCTTCCCTTCTTTGGACAGAGCAAATCCAGGTTCCCTTTGGATCAGGTCCAATGGGCCTTGGACCATGGTGGAAGGGACCAGAGGACGGTCAAACATCAGCAGCAGCAGAAACTGGATTCATTTGGTTTTAGTTACAAACAGATTAAAAGATTTAATCCAGATTCAGTAAACAGAGACGGAAACATTTTAGAGATTAGCCTGAAGAGGACATGAGGGATCCCACACACACACACACACACACACACACACACACACACACACACACACACACACACACACACACACACACAGAGGGAAACTGTGGATTCTGGGATACTGGTGTTTGCTGTTATTTGTTAGTGAACAGTTCTGATTGTTAGCTGTTAGCGTTAGCTGTTAGCGGCGGATTCTGTGCGTCTGCTGTGTTTTGTTCCTCCGGTGTTAAACTGATCTGGGGTCAGCCATGTTGTACCTGCTGCGAGCTGAACCAGCTCCCGGCTCACCTGGAGTCTGTTGGCCTCAGCTCTCAGTGAGAAAGACGAGAGGAGGATTCACTTAATGCTGAACTGTGCCTTTAAATAAGGAGTCATCTGATTGGATGACGAATCTGCATCGAAACTCCATCAAAGCTGAGCCACTGAGGCGTTTGAATCATGTTCAGGAGGAAATGATGAAGAGCTCGTTGTGTTTCTGAGCTGTGATAACGTGTCAGCAGGAAACATAAACTGTTCACCTTCTAATCACACCTGAGATCTCTGACTCACCTGTTTATCATGAAACAACCGATCTGACCCCAGATCTGCTGTACACACTCACTGACTACCTGTCTGTCTGTTTACCTGTCTGACTGTACAGACAGGTGAGGTGAAGTGTAGCAGCAGTTTCTCACCCTCCTTTAAGCTAATGTTTTTTCTGTCTGTCTGCCTTTTTACCTGTCTCCTCACCTGTCTGTCTACCTGAACCATTAATGTTAAAATAATCAAATCATCAATGTTAAGCTAACGTTAAGTGATGAGTCTGAGTTCCACTGACAGGGTGTGTTTGAATCCAGGTAGCTGTGAGCAGGTTCAGGTGTGTTGGCGAGGTGTGTTACCTGCAGACAGTGGAGTGTGAAGCTGTCACATGATGGATGCTGTTTCTTTGTCCTCGTCACTGATCCGCAGCAGGAATGTCAGCTACGCTAGCTACGCTAACACCACAGCTCCACTGCTTCTAGTTTACTGCTACACACACACGCACACACATTTATGATCACGTGACAGTCCGCAGTCACCTGATCCTCAGCAGTTCATTACCTGCTCAGTATACTCCACAGTAAGTTGGAGTGACAGTGTTTGCTCTGATCATTTCAGTGGGTCTTTAAACAACATGTACGGTGAGCACGTTTTCCTGTGAGCTCCGGGTCACATACGTGGCTCAGGTGAGGGTCAGGTGGCTCAGGTGAGGGTCAGTTGGCTCAGGTGAGGGTTCATCCTGTTTCTGAATCTCTGGTACACAGAGGTAAACCAGGTAAAACAGATGATTTGAAGCAGTTTGCTGAGTCAGCACTTTTTGAACAGACAGTAATTACCTGATCACTTTATCTGCTGATGTCATCAGGTGATGCTGCGAGGTTTCTCTCGGGACGTTTGAAGACGTCCTTTTGAAGATTTGATCTGACAATCAGTGATCTGATCAGCTGACTGTTTGTAAACAACATGGCGGATGGATGGGGGCGAGACGGCAACATGGGGGCAATGAAACCCTGTCAGAACCACAGAAGAAGACATGAAACACCGTTACACACAGAGAAGAAGAGATGAAAGGTGGTGGAGGATTTGATGCGGTGTTCAAGGTTCCACTGAGGAAACCCCGTGGACAGGACACCACAGGGGACAGGACACCACAGGGGACATCCCAGGTCCTGTAGAGTCCATGTGTCCAGGAGGACCAGCAGTTCACAGGTGGTCCATCAGTGTCAGCCAGACCTTTAACTGCTGCTCCTCCATGGACCAGACCAGCAGGTGGTCCAGCCGTGTTCCCATCTGTCCATCTGTCTGTCCATCCGTCCGTCCGTTTGTCTGTCTGTCTCACATGTTGTCGTTGGGACAGACTTTCTGTTGTGTAGTTGGAATTAATGAGCCGATGAAAACACACAACAAGCAGAGAGTTTTTGATCCAAACAGTACAGGCCTCACACACACACACACACACACACACACACACACACACACACGCACACACACACACACACACACAGGTAACCTGAGAGCATCTTACACACCTGGACACTCACCTGTGCCTGTCCTGTTAGCTGTAAACACAGAGTCTCTGAACAGCCGCCACTTTCTCCTCCAAGTGAGTGAGTGTGTGTGTATGTGTGTGTGTGTGTGTGTGTGTGTGTGTGTGTGTGTGTGTGTGTGTGTGTGTGCAGGGATGTGCAGAACAAAAAAATCCTGAGGACAAAAATGTCCTCAGGATTTTTAACACTCGTACAAAGTTATTTTGAAGTTTTTTTGGAGCTTCAAGTCTCTGCCCCGCAGCTTCTGCCCCGCAACTTCTGCCCCGCAGCCTCTGCCCCGCAGCTTCTGCCCTGTAGGTGGAAGTCAGAGGCAAAAGGTGAGTCCACAAACAGGAAGGACACTAAGGGGGACTGGAGGCTGCAGCTGGACATGTTTGGCAGAGGGTGCATGGAAATGGACCAGTATATTTACTCAATCAGGTGAGCTGGAAAGGTGGGAGGGGCTGGGACCTGAGATGACTGCATGAACAGTGACAGACATTTAACTCAGGAGCAGTGAAGCAACATGATGATGATGATGATGGTCACAGATCAGATGTTTATCAACAGGCAGAGACACATGAAACATGTCAAAGTGACGGACAGACACTGGAAGAAGGAAAAGACAGAACAGGATTTTACACAGTTCTTAACTTCAGTGATTAAAGTCTTCACTCGTTCACACACTGAAACTCTGAGTCTGTAAAATCTCTGACGTGCGTCTGTGAGTTGAGGCAGGTATGAAAGAGACGAGGCCAAACAGGAGGAGAGATGGAGCGGCGGTGAGGAGATGAAAAGGTGGAGAGGAGGTGAGCAGGTGGGGTTTAACCACTGAGACAAAACAAGAGAGCATCAGGAGGACAGAAAGAAAACTGGAGGGGCTAAAAGGAAAGATGAAAGCAGAGCAGAGAGGAGGAGGAAACAAGAGGAGCTCAAGTACAAGGAAAATAAAAGGAGCAGTGATGTGAATCTGACTGCAGCCTCAGAACTGTCACATGCTCGGCTGTCCACATACTTTTGGACAAGTTCCTACTGTACTGTGGCCATATGATGTAAACGTGTCCACATGTTGTCGCCACACTGAGTAGTTTAAATGTGTAACACTGCTGCATCCTGAAGTGAGAGTCTGTTTCCTTATTTTCCCGTTTTTCTCTGTGGAGTTTGGTGTGAAATGGTCACAGGAGAAAATCTTTGTCTGATTTCATTGATAAATTATTGATATTGTCTTTTCAATATCTATCTGAAGGTTTCTGTTGTTCCTGACCCACTGAGCCGAGCCCCGCCCCCCTTCACCCCCCCCACCCCCCCCACCCCTCAGGCTGAGATGAAAGGAGTGTGATGGAGGTGAAGAGTCGTGGACACCAGCTGGTTTCTCTGGTTTAACATCACTAAAATCACTCAGCCACTCAAACATCCAGCTCACACTGGCCCTTCTTCATCATCTTCATCACCCCCCCCCCCCCCCCCCCCCCCCCCACGTCTCTTTGTCTGTGTCCTACCTTTGTGCTGCTCAGATTCACTGATTCACCTCACACACACACACAGCTGATGTGTGTTTGTCCTGGTCCACAGTCCTGGACTCAGTCTCATCACCACCTGAAACACGTCCCACTGCTGCAGAGTCAAGTTGGACTGAACTGAAGCTCAGTGTGGAGGTGTCAGGTAGGGGAGGGGTGAGCGAGGTGTGTGTGTCACACCTCAGCTGCACAGCTGGGCTTAAACTGGGCTCAGGTTTGAGTCCAGCTCATCTCCCTGTGGTTGTCGATGCAGCAGCGCCACCTGCTGTTAAACCAACAAACTGTTCACAGCTGTGTGAGGCTCCAAACCTGAAAAACCTGATACCAACATGAAGCTGTCCTCTTTGGTTTTAACTGACCGCACAGCCAGAGTCTGAGGCCACCTGGTGGTCAGGTGGAGAACAGCAGGGACACTTTGTCCCTGACTGGGACTCAGAAACCAGCGTCAGTGTCTCAGCGTTTTTCATCCACATCTACAGACTCCAGGTGTGAAACAGGTTTAAGCTACAACCTGAACACACACTGAAAAACTGCGAGTGTAAAAGACACGTGTCACTGAGGACATGCGTGGACTCTTACAGTCAGCTCCACAGGCACGCGCTGCTCACAGCAGCATCATCTGGACACAGGCCGTGTTCAGCTGGTGGTTTGTTGCTTTGGACAGCAGGTGGAGCTGCTGCGCCTGCAGTGAGCGGAGGCTCACGCTCAGGGTGGAGGCTGCACTCAGCTCCACACGAAGTTCAGCAAGTTCGGCTTCTTCTTCATTTACTCATAAAAATAATGTCAGAGATGAAACAGAGCTCCAGCTGCTCCCACTGGCTGCGTGTCCAGCAGCAGACAGGCTCCAACACGTTTACAATGAAAGAAGGTCAGTGAGAAAAAGTCCCAACTTTCTTTTGTCCTCGTGTCCAAAGTGAGTTTTCTCTTCAGCAGTGTTTAATGTGACAGAGGTTTCACTTCCTGCTTCACCAGGTGTTACTGTTGTTTTATGATCAGCTGTTAGCAGCTGATAGGATCTGCATTCAGAGATTTATTTTCTGGGAACATCAACTTTCACTTCTTTTGTTGAATGAAAAAAGTTGTGTGGGGTGAAGGTTAGAGAGGGACAGGATCCGAGTCTGTGGAGGGACAGGGTCGTGGGCGTGGTTACGTTGAGTGACAGCCCATAGACAGGCACTGGCAGTTAGCTCGTTGCTAAAGCATCGGCTGGGCTAGGCGGCTACATCCAGAGGCCTCCGGCTACCTTCAGCAGTTGACCGGGGCTGCAGCGTCCGTGTTTGTTTGCCAATGTTCGGATAGGTTTCTGTGACAGTATGGCTTGTTGTAGTGTAGACTGTACTAACCGACCGTCGAAGGAGTCTGTGTCGCAGTTTTTTCGGTAAGTAAATTTCTCACTATTTTACCTGGATGTTTGTGCTAATTAGCATGTATTAGCATATTTAGCCGCTAGCTTATGACTTCATTGCCGGTCTCTGGTCGCTGCTGAAACAGATAGAGGACCGGAGCAGCTAATGTTAGGAACGCTGCTGCGGTGTGTTCCGTGCTCTCAGAGTCCGTTTATCGTGTGAATACTAGGCTACAATTTTATTTGGTCTCATTTTTCTGTTTAAAAAGTCCGACATTGCATGGACAGAGCAGCTCCGTCAGTCAGCGGCTGCTGCTGTTTGTGTGCTGCTGTAACTGTAGGTGGATAGTGGATGGAGGCAGCGGTGAAAGCCGGTAAATATTAAATATTGCTCCGAGCTAAGTGGCCGGTTCCCGGCCGGCTGACCCGTACAGTAACCGCCTCTTCGCCACATATAGAAAGTACACTCCCACTAAAATCCAAAATGGCGCAGCTCCGATGCCCATGGTTTGGTCACAAAACCGACTCCCCGAAACCGATGGGTGACGTCACGGGTGCTGCGTCCATGTTTTATACAGACTATGGGTCTGAGTCTGCAGAGGGACATGGTCTGAGTCTGCAGAGGGACAGGGTCTGAGTCTGCAGAGGGACATGGCCTGAGTCTGCAGAGGGACATGGTCTGAGTCTGCAGAGGGACAGGGTCTGAGTCTGCAGAGGGACATGGCCTGAGTCTGCAGAGGGACATGGTCTGAGTGCAGAGGGACAGGGTCTGCAGACCCAGAAGCATCAGCCTGCTCCTGTTTCACTCAGTTATTATTAGACTGGGATTAGAGGCTGTGACGTGTAACACTACACTCACACACAGTTCATCCAGCTGTGAGCAACAAGGCGTAAGCAACTTCTGAGGGACATACAACGGACACACTAAAGGAAATGACACACCTGATGTCTGGGGACAGACCTCGTCCTTGGGACCCAGGTCTGGTGGATCTGATGTCTCTGCAGAGTCAGAGACAGAGGGCAGCACGAGACACCCCCCCCAAAAGGTGCACATGGTTTAGTCCCCACGGACAGCAGGGTGGTGCTGAGGACATCAGGTGTGTCACAGGATGTATGAAAAGGGGAGGGGCTGTTTTTCTGGGACAGTCTGTGGTTCAGAGTCTGCAGCTCTAAGCAACGGGCTGATTGACAGCAGCAGCTGTGTGTGTGTGTGTGTGTGTGTGTGTATGTCTGTGTGTGTGTGTGTGTGTGTGTGTGTGTGTGTGTGTGTGTGTGTGTGTGTGTGTGTGTGTCTGCATGTGTCTGTGTGTGTGTGTGTGTGTGTGTGTGTGTCTGCGTGTGTGTGTGTGTGTTGGGGGTTGGTCAGAGGTGACTGTCAGTCAGAGCTCGTCCTCAGAGTTCCTTCTCTCTCTCTCGGTGAACAGTCGATCAGATCAGTGTTCTGTTAGTTACACAGTGAATTTATCAATAACCTGATCAGTCTGTCAGTCAGCAGGTCAGGCGACTCTCCTGGTTTCGACCTCCACGTCTCTGAGAAACAGGACACTGGACGTCTGAAGTGTCTCTGTCTGGACGAGGAAATCCACGGAGCAGGTTTGTTTTTCAGTGTTGAATGTTCAGGGAGACTCGACCCAGAAAGAGTCTCAGCTCATCGTTTATCTGTCCAGAGCAGGACTTTTCTGTCCTGCTTCACGCTCAGCGTCTCTCACAGCGTCATGTTCAGCTGCTGCTGCAGATGTTTTCACAGAAACATCTGTAAAAAGCTTCTGTTGATCAGCAGCTCAGCAGCAAACGACCGAGCAGCTGGTGGAGACGCTCACACGTCAGAGCACATTCAGAGTTTTTATCTTTCACTTGCAGGAGTTCACCTCTGTCAAAGACAACACACCCAACGGAGTCCTTGTCTCAGAGACACCGCAGCTGTGGGAACAACACCTGGACAACATCTGGACAGTGAAATAACTTCCTGACAGTGGAACAACATCTGGACAAAGGATTAACATGTGGACAGTTTATCTGTCTGTGCAGCAGATGGTAAAATAATAAATCAGGACAGAAGAAAATCACCTGGACAGTAACATCTGGACATCGGGACAACAACATCTGGACAGTGAAGTTGCATCAGGACAGTAGAAAAACCCAGAACATCTGGTCTGGGCTGCAGAGCGAAGTGTGTCTACAGAGTTCATTCATTCTGAACTTGTGAATTTGTTCCTTCTGGATTTTACTTGGACAGTAGAACGCAGGAAAGTTCCTTCTGGACGGTTTGGTTCCGTTTCACCGTCTCTGCTGCTGCTGGTTCAGGGTTCGACTGTTTCTGTCTGGAGAAAACAAAAGAAGATCTGATCTGATTTAAAGAAAGAAAGGAGGAGGGAGGGATGGGAGGAGCAGTGTGTAAGGAGGATGTGAAGGAGGAGAAGAGGAGCGTGGGGAGGGAGGACAGTCTGACATCAGTGGACAGGATCAGGAGATTCATCGTCAAACAGTTCGGATACAACGTCCTGAGCCTGGCTCGCCGAGGACTGAAGGTGTGACGTCGTGTTTCTGTTTCCTGGTGTTTTAGATCAAACAGTTATTTACTGATCAGGAAACTCAGCAGCAGGTGAACAGAGAGCTGATGAGCTGCAGCGCGACACAGTGACGAGGAGGAAGCTGTGGCAGCTTGTGTCCTGCTGCTGCTCTGCATGTGTCAGGAAATGTTGCTGCCTGTGTTTTGTTGCTTTGTGTTGCTGCCTGTGTTTTGTTGCTTTGTGTTGCTGCACAGCGGATTGTTGCTCTGCGTTCTGCTCACAGAGATGCTGCTACATCTTCTGCTAGCAAGGCAGCAGTTAGCTGTGTAACTGTAGAGCCAAACGTTTAGTGGATTCATTTCTGCCGTGGCCAGGTCCTTACAGGGAGCCGTAGCAGCAGGACTATCAGCAGCAGTATGTCTGACTGTGGTGGCGACCCCTGACCTCTGACCTCTGACCCCTGACTCTGGCCTCAGTTCTTCTGCTCTCGCTCATTCTTCTTTCGTGTTGTTGTTCAGGAAATCCCAGAAGAACTGTGGGAGCTGCTGGAGTTGGAGAAGCTGAATTTGTCCCTCAACAGTCTGAAGGTTCTTCCTCCTCAGCTGGCTCTGCTTTCCAACCTGGTGGTCCTCAATCTGTGGGGCAACCAGGTAAACTCCGCTCGTTCTGTGCTGTGTTCCTCCGAGCAAACAGAGCATCGGTCCCGGGGAATCCAGGACTGAGCCCTGGGCTTCGGTGTGCTTTTCAGGGCAGGTTAGAAAAAACACAAATATACAACCATTCATTTCTTACTGCTTCAGATCCAGAAGGAAACATCAGTGATGAGCTGATCCATTCCTGCCCACTGATATTTAAACCACACAGAAATAACATTGTTCTTCCATATTTCCTTACAGTACAGTGAACGCACTGTAAAACTGCAGCCTGCCGTTGTGTGACCAACGTTAAACTGTTTACAGAGAAACAGTGTCAGTGCAGATTCAGCACTGCCTGCAGAGCGCCTAAAACACTACATCTGACATTTCCCATGATGCACCTGGGTGGTGTTTTTCATCAGAGCGTCAGGTAAAGAGTGAGAATGTTACTCTGGACAAAGCTCCTTCAAACCTGAGACACTGAACTGATCTGCACGTTAAACGCTTCATTATCATCCTGAAGCTGAAGCCAGAGTTTTTACAGGCAGGTACAAGCCTGTCTGCGTGTCCATGAGCAAGGCAGTGACCCCCGTCCTCTTCCCCCAGCAGCTGCTGTGTCTCCTGGGTAAATAAAGGTTCTAATCCTCCCTCTAATCTACCGAGGTCCGGTTTCTGTCCTCTGTCCTCTCTTCACCTTCCTCCTCCCTCCTTCAACCTTCAGTTCAACTGTGCTGAGAAACAACAGTAACAGCAAAGTGCTGCTGGCGCCCCCCAGAGGCCGCGGCACTCATTACAGCCACAGAGTTTGTCTCATTAGACTCAGAGATATTGAACATTATGATGACATCAACTTCAATTAGTTATATTAATTAAAATGAATGAATTCACAGTAAAGTGTCTGATAAATCAACTTTTTATTAGGGACAGGTTCGATCATGGCATGTCAGTCTGTGAATGCCTCATTGCTGTCTCATGTGTGTGCAGCTCAGCAGCCTGCCGCCAGAGATCGGACAGCTGAGGAGGCTCCGAGTTTTATTCGCCTACAGAAACGGACTGACTGAAGTTCCTGAGGAGCTCGGAACCTGCTCACAGCTGGAGGTAAATGCTCCTGCTGTTTACCTGAGAACAGCTGTGACACGTGGTTTGCTGGCATTGGTGTCAGACACCCACGGACTCTGGATGGACATGAGCGCAGAGCAGGATTTACAGAATGGAAACAGGACTGAGGTGTGGTTTCTGTCCTCTGTCTCACAGTGTCTGTGTCTCTCAGGTGCTGAGTTTAGCCAACAACCAGCTGTCCTCGCTGCCGGCGTCTCTCTCTAATCTGACCAGACTTCGGAAACTCAACCTCAGCCACAACCACATCGCTCACATCCCGGGCTGCGTCTACAACATGAAGGCACTGGTACGTTCAGAGAGACGGGGAGCGAAGGCCAAACACAGCCAGAGCCCGTCACTACATCCTGTGTGTCGCTGGGTAATTTGTTGGTCACCTCCTCTGTCCCTGCAGGTGTTCTTACATCTGGCCTGTAACCACCTCGAGAACCTGGCAGAGAACATCCAGGCTCTTGTGGAGCTCAAGATCCTCATTGTGGAGGGAAACAGTCTCCACTCGCTGCCCAAGGCGCTCTGCTGCCTCACCAGGTAACCTCCCCTCACCACACAGCTGCAGCTCCACAGCTAACCCCACCTTACCGGGTCACATGACACACTGTCTTACACAGCGTAAGGCTGGTTCACCAGAACCATACCTCTCCCAGGTAAACTGTGGAGCTGGCCACTGTGTCCACACACCTGTCAGGTGTCCTTGTCCTTGAAGAACATTCTGTCAGAAACAGTTAACGACTGATTTGATGTGTTACAGGTTGGAGCTGCTGAATCTGGACTTTAACGACATTAAAGATGTTCCTCAGGTAAAGTGATTTTCTCAGCCGTGGAAATCTGTTTGAAAAATGTTCAAAATTTAAATATGGTTTGGTACAAAGTGAAACTGATGGTGAAGATGATGCTGTGTTCAGGAGATGCACCAGCTGTCCCGGCTGGAGAAGCTGGCCTGCCACCCTCTGGACAAAGGACTCCACATCGTCCACAACCCACTGCTGAAGCCTGTGAAGGAGGTGCTGGAAGGCGGACTCACTGCCCTCTACAACTACCTGAAAGCTGGGTAGAGGTGTCTCTTCGCTGTCTGGGTCTAGGTAGAAGTGGCTTTCAAACCTGAGAGTGAAACATTAAACCACCTGGGAGCCATGTGGACGTGGGGGCGGGTCTTTCTGACCACTGAGAGCTGGGTAGAGGGGGTGGGACTTCTGAGTCTGGTGCTGATGCAGAGCAGACATCAGAGTTTTCAAACAATCCCAGGACAAAAGATAGGCCTGTCCCCATACTTTTGGCCACGTACAGTGATGCAGTGGAGTTATTTTTGGTGTAAATCTGAAAACAAACATCTGATGTTTTTATTGTCAAAAAGCAAAAAACTTGTTTGGAAAAAAGTCGTTTCTCACTTCGTCCCTGAATCAGTTTGATCTGATTAAACTTTGTTTTCTGTTACTTCTGCCTTCCCTCTGGTTGCAGTTGTTGTTGTGTTGTTGTTGTTGTTGTTGTTGTGTCCTCAGCAGCAGTTGTATCTTCTCCCCTGAGTCTGACTGTTGTTTGTCAGTGTGGCCTGCAGGCGGCAGCAGAGAGTAACAAACCCCTGAACGCAGCACTTTGTTCATCACTGCATGGCTTTAAATGTCCAACACACACACACATACACACACATACACACACACATACACACATACACACACACATACACATACACACACACATACACATACACACACACACACTGTTTGTCATTATCCCCCCCTCGCCCGGAACTGAAAGCAGGAACATTACTTTGACTTATTGTTGCTTTATTCTGAAAGTCTGTGATTAGAGGAAGTTCAGTGACACTTTGCGGAAGTTCATGGTTCCTGTGGAACGAGGTGCAGAGAAGCTGTGTGACCAGCAGGAGGCAGCACCGTCAGTTTACTCCGCAAACAAAGAGACATGAAGAAGGTGAAGCTGATTCTCGTGACACTGATGAGACGCAGGTGAGCACGTGAAGGAAACAGGTTGAATTAGAAAGTTTGAACGAGCTCGTGTGTAAAAAGTAAAAAACATAAATCAATTGATAAAATGAAAAAGTAAAGGACGCATCCGTTCATCAGTTCATCCGTTCATCAGAACCGAAGGAGACCGGACTGAAACAGAAACAGCAGCAAATAAAAACAGAAAATCCAAAATAAAGTTTACAGAAAAAAACAGGTGAGAAAAGTTGAACTGGATTTATTTTAAATTTACCTGAACATGAAATGTTCAATTAAACAGTGAAGAAGAGATGAGCCAATCACATCACTCCAATTCAAATCACATCAATCAAATCAAATCACGGAGAAGTAAATGAATCTCTCTCTCTCCCTCTCTCTCTCTCCCTCTCTCTCTCTCTCTCTCTCTCCCTCTCTCTCTCTCTCTCTCTCTCTCCCTCTCTCTCTCGTTTCCTCCCAAACTCTCTCGCCCCCTGTGACGTCAGCGGTGCTCGGTGAACGGACTCGGTCTCTCCGTCTCCTCTGAGGAGAAACGGAAAAGAAACCGGAGACACCGAAACAAGCCTGTCCTCCGACCGTGTGTCTGTCTCCCGCCCGTGCGTCGGAGCGACAGACAGGAAACAACAGAAGAAGAAAGAAGGAGAAAGAGAAGAAGAGTTGATCAGTAGCCCCCCCAACCCTCCCCCCGCTCCGGAGGGTCTCGAGAACATGGAGCGGACTGGAACTTTCCTGCTCTCCGCGTGTCTCTTACTGGTTTTACTGGGAGTAACGAGCACGCGGGCGGACACCTTCAAAGGTAAGCGGACACACCGGGGACCGGGTTTTGGGGGGGTCAGAGTCTTTGCGGGCTCCGGAGGGGGGGTGAGGGGGTGAGGGGCGCGAGCGGTGTAACATGGGAGTTACTGTTCCTGAGTGTCGGCATCCAAGTTTCCAGCTGGAAAATCTCCTCCTCCTCCTCCTCTCCTCTCTTCTTCTCCTCTCTTTTTCTCCTCTCTTCTCTTCTTCTCCTCCCTTCTTCTCCTCCTCTCCGCTCGCTCCTTCTTCTTCTTTCTCCCAGTTTTCAGCTGATCTCAGGTCAGAAAAACTTTCAGCTCAGACCAGAAACTGCGTCAAAATCCGGAGCGAAGGCGAAGCAGCGCAGAACTGCTGCCAAGTAACAGCGCGCGCTCAGACTGGTGATAGTGGTGTTACTGGTGTTACTGGTGATAGTGGTGTTACTGGTGTTACTGGTGATAGTGGTGTTACTGGTGAAGTTCCAGCTGAAGCTGCAGATTTCGCAGACAGTGGAGCATTAAATGGCCGCGCTGAGGAAGAGGTGACACACTGAACTTTACACTGGTGAAAACTAAACGTCCTTATTGATCATATCGATTGATTCGCTGGAGAATCAGCGTGTGGTCCTGCAGCAGCTGCAGATGTTTGGAAGTGCAGCACAGAGGAGCAGAGGAAGAAGAAGAGTAAACTTCATCCTTTCACTCTGTTTTCATCCATCAACATATTGAACTCCATTAGGATTCTGCCTGTTTTTACCCTGAAGCTCAGACAGAATTCAGAGAGGAGACACTTTCCTCCATGGCGTGGTTCCACTCAGCAGCTGAACTCCATGTTTTTACTGACACAGGAAGGTTGGACGTGATCAGTCGTATTGATCATATTTGCAGCAGCTGTCGAGGTTTTTTCGTTGCCTTTGCTGCAGATGACGAGCGGCGTGGAGGAGGAAGAGACGCAGCACAGGGGGACACGTTTCATCATGTAGAGCAGTTTGACATCTTGAACTGACCGGACGTGTCTCTGGCCTCTGAGAGTGTGACGTCTTGTTTGTCCAAAACCACACAGTTACTGTGAGAGAAGATCTGAATGAAGGGGACGTCTTCACAGTGGAGACTGTCCCTGTCTCAGCTCCAGTGTAACCACAATGATTTCAGTTTGTCTGGCGGTCGCTGTGTGTCCCTGAACACGTCCCCACTCGCTGCATCTTCTCTGTCTTTATCTGGACATTTTATACGTGTGGATTCACACAGATGGATGTGCATGTGTGTGTGTGTGCGTGCGCGTGTGTGTGCGCGTGCGTGTGTGTTTGTGTGTTTTCAGTCAGCTGTTGTTCCTCTGTTCACCTGTGGGGGCAGCGGGGATCAAACCTCTTTGTTTCTAACATGACAAACAGATCAGCAGCCGTCTCTGTCACAGTGAACACACACACACACACACACACACACACACAGACACACACACACAGATGACCTGTGTCCATGAAGGGATGAGCAGAAACCCCGCCCCTTCAGACGACTGAAGACGGGTTCTCCAGTCTTCCACTGTGTCCACTGCAGCCTCGGGTCTCTGGTCTTGGCTGATGGCCTGGACTCTGACGTGGTCTCTGCTGGTGCAGTTGTAGGGAGTGGTTATCTCAGTGAGCGTAGCCAGTCTGACCTCTGACCTCTGTCTGCTGCTGCCCGTGATTGGCTGATTCTGGCATGAATTAGCAGGTGTATAGGTGTTTCTAATAAAGTGCTCAGTGAATGTTGGACTGAGTGGACTCAAGTTTTGTCCTGTGCTGGAGGTAAACGTCCAGAACAGCGAGGACTCCTCAGCTTTCTGTCTGTCTGTCTGTCTGCAGCCTGGGGGTGTGTTTGATTTCTCCTCCTGTCCGTCCTTCTCTGCTGCACATATGGACGGCTGTAGGGGTGCAGTGTGTGTGTGTGTGTGTGTGAAGCAGCAGAGAATGAAATTAAACTCTCAGCGGTCTGAGTCCAAGATGGTCGCCATGCCCTGATAACGGCGGAGATGGAGCGAAGCTAATGAGCGTGCTCGGTCGTCAAGGCGACATTCAGCTTGTTGTTGTCAGTTGGTCCAGGATTTGTAGTTTTTGTCTTTGTTATGTTTCTGTTTGACAAACATGTGAGTCAGAGGGGGGCGGGGCTTCCTGGACGGACTCAGGCTCCGAGTCTCTGCAGACGATGAGCTGCGTCTTCAGCAGGAAACCAGGATCCAGGATTCTGTCGTTTAAAACTATTTTGTCACCAGGATGTAAAGTCCACAGATTCTTCCAGGTGATTCCAGGTGTTTCCAGGTGATTCCAGGTGTTTCCTGTCAGAAGGAGCAGCAGAGACTGGAACCTGAGAAAAGGAGCAAAGACACAGAGAAGAGTCTGTAATTAGAGAACTACTGTGAACTCAGCAACACACACTGTAACACACACACACACACAGACACACATACTCATGCTCCCTGATGACCTGGTGTGTCCAGGTTCAGGACTGTCGCTGATTCAGGACTTTACCTTTTCCTCCTGAGTATGTGTGAGTGTGAGAGTGTGTGTTATATTGTGTGTGTGTGTGTGTGTGTGTGTGTGTTCAGGTGCAGTCAGCTCTTTGTTCTGTCTCGTCAGGGTTTTAATGAAGCTCACAGATTAAATACACACAGTGTAGTCAGGTGTGTGTGTGTGTGTGTGTGTTGGGTCCTCAGTGAGTTAATTATCTCTCCTCAAACCTCTGAGACTTCCTCTTCCTCCCTCTCCTTCTTCCTCAGTGGGAGGGGCTGTGGTGGAAAACTACCTGGTTATTGTCACCATGACGACAAAAGACCTTTGACCTGAACAAAGTGAAAAAGTAAACTGAACAAAAGTAAAGTAAACTACCACAACATCTCTGAGCCACTGTGAAGGAAGTTTGTATTAACACAGAGCGGTGTGTGTGTGTGTGTGTGTGTGTGTGTGTGTGTGTGTGTGTGTGTGTGTGTGTGTGTGTGTGTGTAGGATCATATGACTTTCTCAGCCAGTTTCTTAAGCCAATTTAGGCTTTTAGCTGCTGCACACACACACACAGAGTAACCTTTAATAGTGTTAGTGTGTTACAGTGTGTGTTGCAGTGTGTGTTTCCGTGGCGGAGGTAGTGGTCCCCTAACAGTTACCGTACAGCAGGAGTCAGAGACACATGTTCAGAAATTAAAGAAGTTGTTGCTGCTGTCGACCTCTGCAGCAGAAAACTCTTGGTTCTGATGCTCCTGACCTCCTCCTCCTCCTCCTCCTCCCTCTCCTCCCTCTCCGCCTCCTCCTCCTCCTCCTCCTCGTCCTCTCCCTCTCCTCCTCCTCCGCCTCCTCCTCCTCCTCCTCCTCCTCCTCGTCCCTCTCCTCCGCCTCCGCCCTCCCTCTCCGCCTCCCCTCCGCCGCTCCCTCCTCCGCCGGCCTCTTCCCTCCTCCTCCTCCTCCTCCCTCTCCTCCTCCTCCTCCCCCTCCTCCTCCTCCTCTTCGTCCCTCTCCTCCCCCTCCTCCCGCTCTCCTTCTCCTCCTCTTCCTCTTCCCTCTCCTCCTCCTCCTCCCTCTCCTCCTCCCTCTCCTCCTCCTCCTCCTCTTCCTCCTCCTCCTCCTCCTCCTCCTCCTCCCCCTCCCTCCTCCTCCTCCCCTCCTCCCGCTCCTCCTGCCTCTCCTCCTCCCTCCTCTTCCTCTTCCCTCTCCTCCGCCTCCTCTCCCTCCTCCTCCTCCTCCCCTCCCTCTCCTCCTCCTCCTCCCTCTCCTCCTCCTCCCCCTCCTCCTCCCTCCTCCTCTCCTCCTCCTCCTCCTCCCTCCTCCTCCTCCTCCGCCTCCCTCTCCTCCTCCTCCTCCCTCTCCTCCTCCCTCCTCCTCCCTCCTCCTCCTCCTCCTCCTCCTCCTCCTCCTCCTCCTCTCCTCCTCTTCCCTCTCCTCCTCCTCCTCCCTCCTCCTCCTCCTCCCCCCCCCCCTCCCTCTCCCTCCTCCCCTCCTCCCTCCTCCTCCTCCTCCTCTTCCTCTTCCCTCTCCTCCTCCTCCTCCCTCTCCTCCTCCTCCTCCCCCTCCTCCTCCTCCTCCTCTTCTTCCCTCTCCTCCTCCTCCTCCTCCCTCTCCTCCTCCTCCTCCCCCTCCCTCTCCTCCCCCTCCTCCTCCCCCTCCTCCTCCTCCCTCTCCCTCTCCTCCTCCTCCTCCCCTCCCTCTCCTCCTCCCCCTCCTCCCTCTCCTCCTCTTCCTCTTCCCTCTCCTCCTCCTCCTCCCTCTCCTCCTCCCTCTCCTCCTCCTCCTCCTCTCTCTTCCTCTCCTCCTCCTCCTCCCTCTCCTCCTCCTCCTCCCCCTCCCTCTCCTCCTCCCCCTCCTCCCTCTCCTCCTCCCTCTCCTCCTCCTCCTCCTCTTCCTCTTCCCTCTCCTCCTCCTCCCTCTCCTCCTCCTCCCCCTCCCTCTCCTCCCCCTCCTCCCTCTCCTCCTCCCTCTCCTCCTCCTCCTCCTCTTCCTCTTCCCTCTCCTCCTCCTCCTCCTCCTCCCCCTCCTCCCTCTCCCTCTCCTCCTCCTCCCTCTCCTCCTCCTCCTCCCCCTCCCTCTCCTCCTCCTCCTCCCTCTCTCCTCCTCCTCCTCCTCTTCCTCTCCCTCCTCCTCCTCCTCCCTCTCCTCCTCCTCCTCCCCCTCCCTCTCCTCCTCCTCCTCCCTCTCCTCCTCCTCCCCCTCCTCCTCCTCCCTCTCCCTCTCCTCCTCCTCCTCCCTCTCCTCCCCCTCCTCCCTCTCCCTCTCCTCCTCCTCCTCC
This sequence comes from Toxotes jaculatrix, assembly GCF_017976425.1. NCBI lineage: Eukaryota > Metazoa > Chordata > Actinopteri > Toxotidae > Toxotes > Toxotes jaculatrix. Next base: position 180,820 of record NC_054413.1, read on the forward strand.
CCCTCCCTCTCCTCCTCCCTCTCCTCCTCCTCCTCCTCTTCCTCTTCCTCTCCTCCTCCTCCTCCCTCTCCTCCTCCTCCTCCTCCCCCTCCCTCTCCTCCCCCTCCTCCCTCTCCTCCTCCCTCTCCTCCTCCTCCTCCTCTTCCTCTTCCCTCTCCTCCTCCTCCTCCCTCTCCTCCTCCTCCTCCCCCTCCCTCTCCTCCTCCTCCTCCCTCTCCTCCTCCTCCCCCTCCTCCTCCTCCCTCTCCCTCTCCTCCTCCTCCTCCCTCTCCTCCCCCTCCTCCCTCTCCCTCTCCTCCTCCTCCTCCTCCTCCCCCTCCCTCTCCTCCTCCCCCTCCTCCCTCTCCTCCTCAGTAACAGAGAAATGAATCAAACATGGAGCTAATCTCTTGGATTTCCTCCCCCTCTCCTCCCTGTCCTCCCTCCTGCAGCTCCGTGCTTCATGTTTTCATGTTTGTATTTCAGTAATGTAAAAGATGCAGGAGTCTTTGTTGCTTTTAATCTGCACATAAATCCACATCAGAGCGTCAAATTATCTGCAGCCACAGAGGGAAAGTTCCCGTTTCCAGCTTCAGACAGCAGGACTTCCTGTGTGTTTGCGGTGGGTCCGTGTTGGATTAAAGATGCTGGAGAAAGGATCCCCGGCGGGCTGAGACGCTGCGATCGGCCCCGGTGGCCTCTGGGATTAATGCGGTGCCTTCAGACGCAGCGTCTGCAAACCCATCGGGGATTAAAGGAAGCTGGATTAAGGCTCCTTTTGTTTAACATGAGAGATGAGATAGAAGCTGTGGAGCAGGATTTATGTTTCTGAGAGCTCACAGAGGGGGGCCGGTGTCAGCGCTGAGCTCTGTAACCGAGATCCAAATCTCCCCCTGTCCCTGAACTCACCACAGGACAGCTTAACACGAGGTCACATTCACAAACACGGACACACAACGATGTGAGAGGAGAAGGAAGGAAACGTAGAGCCGGAGAAACACGACGTCAGGCAGAGATCGATCACACGCACATCGATTATTGATTAAATTCAGTTTCTGATGTTGAATTCCAAACCAAAAGCTGATCCACGTTTAAACACGTTCCATCAGTAACAGAGTGACGCGGGCACGCCACCGCGAAACTACGGTTCAGATATTACACTCCACGCCCACAAGGCCACGCCCACCAGAAAACAACACCTAACTCTTATTCAAGTCGTCAAACAGTGTAAGGACGTCGTGCAGGTGAGGGGGCACCTGAAAGTATCAAGACTGTTGTCACGGTAACAGTGTGTCTCCCTGACAGCAGGAAGTCTGTTTGTTAAAGTGAGATGTCGATCTTCAGATTAACCAAATTATTTCTCTGACATCAGATTATAAGATGCAGTTGGCAAAAGATTACAGTGTGTGTGTGTGTGTGTGTGTGTGTGTGTGTGTGTGTGTGTGTGTCTAATCCCTGTCCAGAGATGTCAGTCTGATTAGTGTTGTGGCCCAAATCCCTGATCATATTCATAGGATTATTGTTTGAAGATGTGTGTGTGTGTGAGACAGAGTGAACTAATGAGACGGGGATTAGTGTGTGTGTGTGTGTGTGTGTGTGTGTGTGTGTTATCAGTATTCTGCCTGATCAGCAAACTTAAAACACGTCTGTTTCACACACAAACGTGGGACTTGTGGTCTTGTGAGGACTCTCCACAGGAGTTTCTGACTGAAGTGTGTGTGTGTGTGTGTGGCAGTGTGTGTGTGGCAGTGTGTGTGATCAGGATCACACGGGGCCTGTTTCCTTGTCGTCGTGCAGAAGTAGGCGGATCGTGTGATAAACTCCTCCCCTCTGACCTCTGACCCTGCAGCTCCTCGTACAGATGAATCCTCAGGCCTCAGAGAAACTTTCAGCTCCTGCTTTGTTTCTAACAAACTCAGCATGAATGGATGAATGTTCCTGTTCATCCAGCTGTTTGCACCTGTCTCATCACAGTGTTGTGTTCAGGTGCTGCTGAAGCTGTGGGACGATCGCAGCAGGTTCACAGCTTCACCTGTGGGATTTTCTGCCCAGCTGGGCCTGTGAGCCAAGGTTCACCTAATGCCTGTCTGTCTCTCAGCCTGTGTCTCTGTCTGTCTGTCTCTCTGCCTGTGTCTCTGCCTGTCTCTCTGCCTGTGTCTCTGCCTGTCTCTCTGCCTGTCTCTCTGCCTGTCTGTCTCTCAGCCTGTGTCTCTGCCTGTCTGTCTCTCTGCCCGTGTCTCTGCCTGTCTGTCTCTCTGCCTGTGTCTCTGCCTGTCTCTCTGCCTGTGTCTCTGCCTGTCTGTCTCTCTGTCTGTCTCTCTGCCTGTCTCTCTGCCTGTCTGTCTCTCTCTGCCTGTCTCTCTGCCTGTCTGTCTCTCTGCCTGTATCTCTGCCTGTGTCTCTGTCTGTCTGTCTCTCTGCCTGTCTCTCTGCCTGTGTCTCTGTCTGTCTGTCTCTCTGCCCGTGTCTCTGCCTGTCTGTCTCTCTGTCTGTCTCTCTGCCTGTGTCTCTGCCTGTCTCTCTGCCTGTCTGTCTGTCTTTCTCTGCCTTTCTCTCTGCCTGTCTGTCTCTCTGCCTGTCTCTCTGTCTGTCTGTCTCTCTGCCTGTGCCTCTGCCTGTCTCTCTGCCTGTCTGTCTCTCTGCCTGCCTGTCTCTCTGCCTGTCTCTCTGTCTGTCTCTCTGCCTGTCTCTCTGCCTGTGCCTCTGCCTGTCTCTCTGCCTGTCTGTCTCTCTGCCTGCCTATCTCTCTGCCTGTCTCTCTGCCTGTGCCTCTGCCTGTCTCTCTGTCTGTCTGTCTCTCTGCCTGTGCCTCTGCCTGTCTCTCTGTCTGTCTCTCTGCCTTTCTGTCTGTCTCTCTGCCTGCCTGTCTGTCTCTCTGCCTGTCTCTCTGCCTGTCTGTCTCTCTGCCTGTGTCTCTGCCTGTCTGTCTCTCTGCCTGTGCCTCTGCCTGTCTCTCTGCCTGTCTGTCTCTCTGCCTGTCTGTCTGTCTCTCTGTCTGTCTCTCTGCCTGTGTCTCTGCCTGTCTGTCTCTCTGCCTGTGCCTCTGCCTGTCTCTCTGCCTGTCTCTCTGCCTGTCTGTCTGTCTCTCTGCCTGTCTCTCTGCCTGTCTCTCTGCCTGTGTCTCTGCCTGTCTGTCTCTCTGCCTGTGCCTCTGCCTGTCTGTCTGTCTCTCTGCCATTCTGTCTCTCTGCCTGTCTCTCTGCCTGTGTCTCTGTCTGTCTGTCTCTCTGCCTGCCTGTGTCTCTGTCTGTCTGTCTCTCTGCCTGTGCCTCTGCCTGTCTCTCTGCCTGTCTCTCTCTGCCGGTCTCTCTGCCTGTGTCTCTGTCTGTCTATCTCTCTGCCTGTCTCTCTGCCTGTCTCTCTGCCTGTCTCTCTCTGCCGGTCTCTCTGCCTGTGTCTCTGTCTGTCTATCTCTCTGCCTGTCTCTCTGCCTGTCTGTCTCTCTGCCTGCCTATCTCTCTGTCTGTCTCTCTGCCTGTGTCTCTGCCTGTCTGTCTCTCTGCCTGTCTCTCTGCCTGTCTGTCTCTCTGCCTGCCTGTCTCTCTGCCTGTCTCTCTGCTCAGTGCTGACTGAGACTTAAGGAGGAAGGTTAAATATTTTATTCAGATTTTAACACTTTCTCTTCTTTTATCAACCATCATATGATAATGATGTGAAAAGTGCTGCCAGCTAACACACACACACACACACACACACACACACACACACACACACACACACACACTCTCTCTCTCTCCTGTGGTGTGTGTCATTAAAGCCTTCAGGGACTTCAGGCCCAGAAGCTGCTATTTAACCTACATTACTACAGTAAATATTCATATGCAGCTAATATCTGAGTGTGTGTTACAGTGTGTGTGTCACTGAGTGTGTGTTACAGTGTGTGTGTGTGTTTAAATATTAATCATGTTTCGGGCTCAGCAGCTGAGCTGGATTCAGATGCTCAGAGTCTGAAGCAGGTGTTTTCTGAACCAAGTCGAAATAAACAACCAGCGACTGATCAGTGGAGTCCAGTCCAGTTAGTCCAGTTAGTCCAGTTCAGTCCAGTTAGTCCAGTTAGTCCAGTTAGTCCAGTTAGTCTAGTTAGTCCAGTCCAGTCCTCAGACGGTTTCTGACTTTAATGCTGTTTTTACTTGAACTGGTTGAAGTCCAGTTTGTCCAGGACAGAACCAAAGAGGTGAACAGCAGAACCGAAGCTGCTGAGCTGGGCCCGGTCCATCAGCAGAACCGAAGCTGCTGAGCTGGGCCCGGTCCATCAGTGGAACCAGGTTCTGGATTCTGGACTCAGAACATTTTGAAACCCTCCTCCTGTGGAACACCTGTTCAGGTCAGGTGACTGCGCTGCAGAACGAACGCAGGTGATGCTGAGCGTGTTCCTGCACGGAGGAGAAAAACAAACAGCCTTTCCTCTTTGGAACAAACTTCCTGTGAAATCTTCTCTGTTGGTTGCTCCAGATTTTTGATCAATAAAGTTTATTTGGCGTTAGAAGCTGGCACCTGACACAGGTGTGTGCAGGTGTTTATGACGGACAGTGAAGGCATCACGGTGTGCAGCGTTTATGTTCCTCTGTTATTCTCTGTCAGATCAAACTGATGCTCTGAGCGTCGGCCTGCGGTCGCTGCCTTCGCACTGAGCGTGCTCAGTGTGTGACGACCTCCTGCTTTCTGAGACGTCTTTGTACTGGGTTTCTGGGTCACTGTGTGTGTGTGTCCTTGGGCGGCTGCAGACTCTTAATATGCCACCAGACTCTGATTAATGATTGGCTGTATGTGTGTCAGAGCGTAACCGCGGGAAACCAAGAACCACCTCTGGGATTGGTCGAGGTTAAGAGAGGTTAAAGAGAGAGGAAGAGGAGCGAGATCAGCTCCAGCCGAAGGTTTCTGATCTTCTTATTTATCTGTAGGAGAAAAGCCTTCGACTTGAAGGTGAGTCAGGTGAGCTTCAGATCACGCAGTCCAAAATTCAGTGAAAGAAAAATCGATCTGAAAAACACAATCAAAATATTTACAAATCTGCATTTCATTCAATTCAAAACTTTATTTATCTCTAACAGCAGTTTTACACAGTAGCTTGGAGAGGGGGGGCAGGGGGGGATTGTGAGCCCCTACGCCCCCCGCTCCCGCCCCCCTCGCCCCCCCGGGCTGGCTCCCAGCACTATTGCATTAGTGGTTGAGAGCCATGAGGGAGCTGCAGGCAGAGAGGAGAGGAGGGAGTGGAATGGATGGTTTTGGAGTGAGTGTGTGTGTTTCATGGCTGAGAACACAACAACACACACACACGCACAAAGATCAGCATCTCTGCTTTTTGTTGGGCTACACTCATTATTATTATTATTATTATTATTATTGATGTTATTTTTCTTACAAGCTGTTGATGTTTTGTCTCATCTTTTAGTTTCACTTTGGTCTTTTTCACTGTTCACATTTTACGTAATTTAATCCCATTTCACCTCATCCATCATTTCATCTCATCACCTCATCACCTCATCATTTCATCACCTCATCATCTCATCTCATGTCACATCTCACTGTCTCACTCCACCAGCCTTCCCCTCCTCTCTCTCGTTCCCTCTCTTCTCAGGTTTTATTCTGTTCTTCTACCTAACTTCACTCAGTGTCGTCTCCTCTCAGCTGATCCCGTCACATCTAACGTCTCATCTCATTGTCTCATTTCCTGTTTTAGTACATAGACATTATTCCACCTCTTCTTGTTTCATCTCACTGTCTCACGTCATCTCGTCTCATTTTATCTGGGATGCTGATGCTAACGATTAGCATCCAGGGTGATGTCTGAAGTCCAAAATCTACAAATATGTCTTTGACTCCAACATGAACCCAGGTGAGAGAACACTGACACATCAGCTGTTCGGTGTTCTCACTTAGTAAATGATTGATTATTGATTGTTTTAGCTTTGATCTGGTAGCATCAGGTCGCCTCATCTCGTCCCGTCCAGTGAAGCTGTGAGGAAATCCTCAGTCAAACAGCCTCACACCTGCTGTGACTGACTGAGTGTTACCCTGCATGTTAATGTGTGTCTGTGTGCGTTGTGCATTGTGTTGTATTGTGAGTGAGTCCTGAGGGAGAGGACCTTTTCAGCTTCTGCTGGGCTCAGTGATCTCCTCCCTCTGTCTCTGCTGGAGGTTAGAGATGACCTTCTGTGTGCTGGGGTGAGTGGGGTGAGGAGGGGGTGTCAGGGGGTGAGGTGCAGACTCTGGTGTGCTCTTCATCAGCTGGAGGTGTCATCCTTGACATTTACACACCTCTGTGTTGGTGTGTGTGTGTGTGTGTGAGCCTGTTGTTTGTTGGGTTAATTGTCTGCTGATTTGGCTCTAAAATCCTCTGATTTCTCTATGAAGTCTGGTATGTTAACAGCACAGGATCCTGGTCTCTGCTGACAGCTTGTGTCTCATGCTCAGTCCGGAGTCAGGGTGCTGGAGCTGCAGCCCTGCTCTTACACTGACAGCTGCAGCAGATGTTCAGTTCACTGACGTGTAGAAACTCTGACGCTGCTGCGTTCACCTGGTTTCACTTCAGCCTCGTGATATCTCACCTGTAACGTCCTGCAGTGCAGCTGGGCTCTGCCTTTCAAAGATGAATGAAGTGAGAGAGGTGTGTGTGGCAGTGCTGAGCCTGTCACTGTGCTGTTGTGTTGCTGTGTTGTTGTGTTGTTGAGTTGCTGTGCTGCTGTTGTCCATCATCAGGGTTTTTATGCTTTAGCTTCCTGCTAACGTTCCAGCTATATTTCTATGATAAAACAAACAGAGCCATTTTCCACTTTAGCTTCTTCAGGTTGATTTTCCTGGAGTGAAAGACGAGCGTCTCTAACGATGAAGCTCGGCGATTTAAATGTTAACAACAGATAAATTCAGCAAGTTTCAGGAAAAGTGGACGCGTGAGAAGAAAACAATCTCCTGCTGTATCGATCACTGCAGCACACACACTGAAACACACTCAGATTTATGAGGACTCAGCAGGACAGATAAAGTCCTCTGAACGTCTCGGTCTCCCTCCTCACTCTGGGCTCTTTCTTCTCCTTAACGTCCTTTTTCCTCCTTTTTGTCCTCGTCTTCTTTCTTCAGCTGTCAGTCGTCACAGATCTGCTGTGAGTCCTGACTGAAGAATCAGTGAAGCTGAGCTTTATTCAGTCCCAGTCAGCTGATCCTGATCCAAACACTGACGGTCCTGATTCAACACTACAGAGTTGATCAGCTTAAATTATTGATCTGATCAGTGAAAGTGTAGCTGGAGAATGTGAATCCTGAAGCTGATGTGAGATCAGCTGATGGTTCTGGATTTGTTGGGACGGCAGAGACGCTCTGATTGTTCATAGGAGGGACAGAAAGGATCTGAGAGGACTTGTGGAAATAAGAACAACAGATTAAGAAGCACAGATTTTTCTTTTCTTGTCTTTGATTACCCCGTCTCTCCCTGGATCACACACAGTCTAATCCCTCGTGTCTCTGGGTTTATGATCGCTTCTAATCTGCTCTGTTCTTCTGACCTGCACAGTTTAAAGAAACGTCTGTCAACTCTGGATTATTTGATTTTTCATTAAAATTCACTGTCATTTACATATCTGTCTGTCTCTCTGTCTCTCTGTCTGCCTGCCTGTCTGTCTCTCTGTCATTTACCTTGGATGTCTACTTGAACCCGCTTAAGGACCCTTGACATTTCTTCAGAAAGGCTGAACTGTTCTAAAGGATTCACAGAAACACTCCCTGTCCCTGTCAGGGACTCCAGTAACCCCAGTAGCCCCCAGTAACCCCCTGAATGACTGTTAGAACCCAGTTCAGAACCCATGGAATGTCTGAACACGTAGAACACTGGAAGTTTCTAACCCACTGCTGGGACTCCCTCAGGTCTAAAACTGTCTGAAGAAAGAACAGGTACTTACTAGAATCAGTTTAAGAACCTCTTCTTAGAACAGCTAATTCCCTCAAACCTGTAAAATTTCTCTGTTGCCATTTTCACAGACCTAAAAACCTTTAGAGCTTCTCCGTGTTCTCCTGTGGACCCAGAAACTTCCTGAAGTACTGGTCCAAACCACTTACGAACGTTTGTACATCCTAAGGACTCTGGAGAACCCATAACCCTTTGTGAAAGACATCTGAAACCTCCCGGCTTTTTTGGTTCTTTTGCATGTCAGATTTAACAGAAGTCAGAACCAACACAGACTCTTCTCTGGTTTTATGAGGATCACCTCCATCAAACAAGGTTGTGTCCTTCACATTTGGACTGCACAGAGACTTTCGGATGGACCGGCTGCCACGTGGACTCATTCTGACAGATCTGGTCTGGTTCATGGTGGACCTTTGATGGAGGCGGAGCCTGAAACAGGACATTAAGACAGAGTGACAGCTGCTGTCCTGCGGGTGATGAGCTGACAGTCTGACAGATGAGGACGGACAGTGGACACACGGAGCCACTCACACAGTAACACCCCCTGCAGGGTTGATGGGTTTTGTCTTGTTGTTCAGGTGTGATTGTGGGTCTTTGTGTGTCTCTTCCTGTGGTTTTGCTTTTTCACGCGGTCATCGCTGGTCGATGCTTTGAGCTCGGTCCGACGGACCGTCGTTCCACATCAGGCCTGTTTGAGCTGATCTGGGTCGGCAGCTCGCCCCAGGACAGGCTGAGCTGGTCTGTGGTCGGTACCTGTGGTCCCAGTTCAGAGGAAACAGACTCACTGGGAGCTCAAGTGTCTCATTTGTTGGGACGTTGGACTGACTTAATTATCCCTCTGCTTCCGTCTTTGCTGTCCTCTGCCCCTCCCTGACTGAGGACAGCAGGTTTCAGGTGTACGTGCTGTGTAGGAAACCGGGTGACGGTGAAGTTACGGTGCGGTTCTGGTGATTCGCACCTGTAAAGACGTTGAGGCGTCTTCTGAGATAATCGCCTACAGATCTGCACGTTTTTGTTGGCAGGTGGATTCGTGAGCGTCGCTGATCGGAGCTGCTCCTCCTTCATTTCCTCCTGTAGCTGCTGGGGAACCGTGTTCATACAGTCGGTATCAGAACTGTTCTCCTGAGGTTCCGTTAGCTCATGAGAACCGTGTTTCAGAGGATGTTTGAAAAGGTTCAGTCCAGTCCTGCAGCCCCCCCTTCCTCCTCCTCGTCCTTGCCAGGAGGAGTCCCAGCCTTGGGGGGTGGGGGGTGTTGGGGGAAGATACTGGGGGAGACTGGGGGAGATAATCCATGTGTGTATATTACAGGGTAATTATTAGTAATTAGCATATTATTCTAATACCGTCATATAGACAGCCTCAAGTACAGCCAGATAACAGCGATACACACAACAACAACAACACACACACACACACAGTAACACACACACACCCAGAGGCACTGGGCTGACTGCTGCATTATTCATGTTTGGCCTGAGGCAAGTTAGCTTGCTGTGCTAACGCTAATGCTGTTAGTGCCCAGTTAGTGTTCCTGCTGGAGATCAGTACACACACACACACTCACACACACACACACACACACACACACACACACACACACACACACACACACACACACACACACACACACACAGTAAATATATATTTACATGTACACTTCACATACCTTAACAAACACAGAAATACAGTTTGACGCCCTTCAAAGTAGAGCAGCAGGAGTGTGTGTGTGTGTGTGTGTGTGTGTGTGTGTGTGTGTGTGTGTGTGTGTGTGTGTGAGTGTGTGTGTGTGTGTGTGTGTGTCTAATCAGTGTTTCTTATTATAGACATCAATGAACACTGAGGTTGTCTCCTTTCCTACCTCCTCATGTCTTCTCCACCTTTTCCTGTCCTTTATTTCCCCCATTTTTACTCCTTCCTTCCTTCCTTCCTTCCTTCCCTCCCTCCTTCCTCCATTTTCTCTTCCCTTCCTCCTTTTTCTTACTCACTCCTGGCCTCCTTTTTTCTACCCTTGCTGTCTTTCTTACTTTTCTAGCTCTTTTTTCTTTTACTGTTTCCTTCTTTAGATCATATTTACTCCTTTACTTCCTTGTGTTATTTTATTCCTTTCTTTTCTACTGATTCTCTCCTCCTCTGCTTTTCTTTCTTTCCTCACATCCTTTCCTTTTAAATCTTTCTCCACCTTCCTTTCTGCCTCACTCTCAAGTTTCAGATTTTCTTTTTTAATTTCCTGTTTCCTTCACTAGCTCTTCATTTATAGTCAACCATCCTCCTTTCCTTCTCTCCTGCTTCCTTCCTTCTCTCTCTCTCCTTCCTTCTCTCCCTCTTTCCTTCCTTGTCTCCCTCCTGCCTTTCCGTCCATCTGAATACCTTGCTGCCATCTTGTCTCATCTTCACTGTCACTCTGTATTTGTGTGTGTGTGTGTGTGTGTGTGTGTATGTGTGTTGTGTCTCACCAGCTAAATGCCACCACTGCTGTCTGTCACAGTGTGTGTGTCCACTGTCACTTCCAGTCACACACACACACACACACAGCCCCAGGTGCTGCTGGGAGCTCCACGTGTCACCTCCCCCCTGTCTGTCCAGTCTCATCCAATCACCTTGGATTTGGTTTGGCGGGCTGTTAGCATCACCACATGCTAACGGGTAACTGTGAGGCTAATCGCTGCTAAAGCTAAACACACACACACACAGCGGCAGGTGATAATAACACACACATTAGCTAAGCCTGCTTACACACAGTTAATAGAGGGAGGGATCCTGATGGGGGACTTATTATATTTAAGTGATGATCTAGGTCAGAGTGTGTGTGTGTGTGTGTGTGTGTGTGTGTGGGGGGGGGGGCATCCTCTCCTTCAGGCAGTACGATGTAGTTCCTTCATTCGTTCTTAACCTAACTTCTTCTTCGTGCTCCTGTCGCCTGACGTTCTCTGGATCTGGTCTCTTGTTCATCCAGTTTCTTCTTGAACTGGTTTCTTTGTCGGTCTGAACTGGTTTTCCTCCTGAGCTGAGATCCTTTATCTGGACTCTTGTTACCCACGGTGGTGTCTCAGGATGCAGTGTGAGCGTCAGGTTGTGTCTCCGTGTGCTGAGCTGTCTTCTTTCAGCTCAGTTCCTCTGGTTCCTTCTTTTATTGCTGGAGATTCTCTTTAATCTGGTTTATGAAAACCAGTAAAACCAGCTGTTCTCCTCCTCTGTGACAGGATTCTTCGTGCAGAGTCACCTGCAGCGGTTTGTTTCCTGGCTCCGTGGTTTCCTGCTTGGTTCAGACGTGTAGTTTGTGCTGACACGCGTGTGAAGCGTGTCTCAGCTCAGTGATTCTGTGACGGGAGCGGTTTGCCGTGTCGTTAACATTCAGCTGGTCGCTCAGTGTTGGGTAATACTGAACAACAGGACTCTGTGTGAGAGGACAGGTCTCAGTCTTCAGCTCTTTACTTTCATCCAGTGAAAACCAGAATAACCGGAGGACAAAGCCGATTCTGAAAAATGTCTCTGGACTTCTGGATCAATCAGTTGGACTTTTCCTGTTCTGATTATTGGAAGTGGGCTGATATTGATTATTCAGACAGTTGCTGATCATTGTTTTTGTGAGTCGACTGATCGTCGAGCAGCTCGAAGTAGATTCAAAAGACAAACTGGGACTTTTTTTTGCTTTAAAACAAATAAAAA